>NC_092696.1:312500-564503 GCF_964275005.1 Diadema setosum
GTCACTTCTCTCCAGATTGTTAAGTCTACTTTCGAACTTTATTTCCCCTCTTTCTATATTATTTCTATTGTATGAATTATAATGCATTTTTTTGTGTGTGTATAAGACCTTATGCTCTATTTTATATTAGCTGTCATTATCACTGCATTTCATGATTTATACATATATAGGTATAGGTATTGTGATAGCTTTTAGTAGTAGGCCTATATCATATAGTTGCTTTCTTTGCTACCTCTCTTTGTAGCTATTGTTTTTTATTGTGTGCTATCGGCTGACGCTTTACCAAGCGAATTACATTATTATCTTATAGCTCATACTTTTCACTGCGTAGTAGTGCCCCTCATTTCCCTTCAGTGTCCTGTTTCATTCTCTCAGTCTTATATCTCATGGCGCTTCTTTCTTCTTTGCTATTTTCCCCCCTCATTGTTGCTGTAAACATTTGGTTATATTGATTTTGTACATTGATATTCCTTCTATTCCCCATACTTATTTTTTCAACACAATGTATTCTTCCCGGGATCATAATTACTCTCGAGATCGATCTCACAGTTTTCGACCCCATTCACCCTCCTATCATTCCTATCGCTCCCCCTGTCACTCCCGTTCTCCCTCCCCGGAGCGCCATTCATCCTACTCCCATTCCCGTTCACATTTTCGCCCTCGTTCTCCTTCTCATGACTATAATTCTTCCTATTCCCGACATCATCGCTATCACTCGCGTTCTCCTTCCCCTGATCATTACTCTAACTACTCTAACCACTCCATCTCTTCAACCAGTCGGTATGGTCACGATCATCGTTATGATGATTCAAGTCATTATCGATATGGCCCTAATACACTCTCTCCTGGGGTTTTATCTGGAACCACTGACTCTCAGTCGCATGCATATCCCCGAGATCGTGAGCATTCCTATCGCCCTCGTACCCCATCATTTCATGACAAATCATATTCTCGGGATGACTCCTCCCCTCCTCGGCCACCCCAACCAACCTCCACCAGACTTCATTCTCCACCCCCACCTCCACATGATACCCCCGGTGTGAGAAAGCTTTCTTCTCCACCCCCGCCTCCTTCTCCTGGTGGTCATTACAAAGGTGGCCATGACGATTTACCTGTATCTTCATCTTTCCCCATAACAATAGACAGAGGTCATAATCCATCCCCTCCCTCATCTCCATCACCAGCTGTACCAATTGAAGTAGCTTCACTTCCGTCATCGGCATCAACATGTGCTGATTCATCGTCAATTTCATCTCCTCCCTCTCCTCCCGCTCCTCCTACTAACGTTCCCTCCTTTTTTAGTGTTCTGTTAAAACATGGTGTACGCCTTCATCAGGCTCAGCACCAGAATCCAATCATCCGGCAGGTCACTGCCTGGATCCGTTCTGGATATGTACCCCCAAAATCGGCCATCCCTCATTACGAGGAATGCTTGTTCAAGTTCCGGCATCAGTTTGAGCGTTTCGTAATTCGCGATGGATTGTTATGTCGGCGGAAGAGACATCCCTCTGGAATAATGATAGAACAGGTTGTCATTCCCTATTCTGTGATCCCTACTGTCCTGTCTGTCATGCATACTTCCATGTCAGCTCTTCACTTCGGTACAGACAAGACAATTGAGCTTATCGAAGGGCTCTGCTACTGGCATGGGATGTGCAAAGACATTGCAGACCTCTGCTCTCACTGTGAGGCCTGTACTTCATATCGCACCTCAGTTTTCCCGCCTCCCTCACTACCACAGACATGTGCAGTGATTTCCCACCCCTCATCCCCATCTCCCCCAACTCCAATCCGATCTCTAAAGTGCACCCTTCCCATCTCTAGCCCACTTTCCCCTCTTTCTATTGACTGCGACATTCCTCCCCTTGACTCTGACTCCGACGCCCCTACATCATCTTCCACTGGGACTGATTCGGACAGTTCCACCCCTTTCTCCACCTCTTCTCCTCCTGATTTGCCCGACTACCAACCCCCTCTTCGAACTCACTGTACTGTTTCCTTGCAAACCCACATATTTCAGCCCCTTCCCCCATCTCTGCCCCATTCTCACTCTCCTCGGCCCTCTCCCAGCCACTTCACGAATTTGGACTTTGTGGTCCCCTCTCACATGTCCATTACCTCATCACACCTCTTTTACGATCCACACGCTGTGATCCATGCCGATAGTGTTTCGGACACACGGCAGTCAGCTTCCTAATCCCCCAAATGATTATGATCCATCATAATTTATGATCTCATTTTTTTTTTGCGACAGGATGTAATGAAATTTTTTTTTTCCTTTACTTCCAAATTTCAAATTTCAGAATTCTCATTAATTATTTACGCATAATCGAGCATTTATGGCAAGTCTCTTTATCCCTTCCCCTTCCTGGGCACTTAAATTCCTATTTTTTAGTAGTGAAACTTTGTTTTTAATGTCATCTCTATTTTATACCTTCTTTCTGTACTTTCAATGATATTTTGCTCACTCATCCCAATGATATTTTGCTCACTCATCCCAATGATATTTTGCTCACTCATCCCCGTCCCACATGGCTGTTCATTCATTTTTCTGCATTGTCCATATTTTCCCTTTTTTTTTCCTTCTCACACTCTGTCACATTCAATTGCCCCTTTCTTGACCGTTTTATAACCTGATTTCTGCTTCTTGCTCAACAATAATGTCGGTTTAACTTCTGATGTAAATTTGTAGCATTATTTGGTATTTAGATTTTTCATTGTTAGCATGTGTATTGTGTTTTATTTCTGAAAGAATTCTTTTTAATATGATTAATAAGTGTTTTTACTTTTTGACATAAATTTCTTAGTTAAGTATGGTTGTAACTTTTGATTTTTTTGTGAGAAATGTTGTTTTTCTGATCAATTGCTTTTGTATGGAAAAAAAAAGAAAAAAATTGTACCATTAGTAAACTTGTTGCAGTCTAGATATATATGCACATTTTCACCACATATAAATTTCCTGTTGTTTGCCCAACTTTTTCTTATACATAATATTATTATCTACACAATTTGAATTACTCTTGATGCCAGATATCTTTTTACATGTTGTTCATCAACATCATTATTTACAAGTTTCTTTCATGGTGCATTTCAAAGACACCAACTCTGTATAATTTAGGTCATTTAATCTAATTGCTTCATTCTCCTTTCTCCTCTGTCTGTTCCTCTTCTTAAGTGTTTTCTTTTTATTATACTGTTCATTTTTCAACATATTTGCTGTGCACAAGACTAGATGTATGCAATCAGTGTATTCTTCTAGTTTGTAGTTTTGTCATTTATGTTAAGTGTTTTTTAACATATGGTAATATAATTTTTGTCAATTCTTGGATCTCTGATTGTTCTTTGAGTTTCACATACAGTTTGTGTATTACTATGATGATTTCTTATTTTCCTATCCCTTCTATTTCCATTCTAGATTTAATGTATATTGTTACCTTGGTATGTATTGGTCACTATGCTATGTGTAGGCCATGCTGTTTTTCCTACACCTCTCAAGACAATGATATGTCCCCTGGAAAATAGGTTTTTTTGGTGATTTTTTTTTAATACCTCATCTGCAAGATTTCTGTACACATCAATCTTCTTTTTATTTTTTTCACTAATTTGTTAGTTATTAATATGCTACTCAATTTGATTATGTTTTGTGTAGCAATCATTTCTATTGTGTTTACATGTCAACAGTGTTTTTTATAGTTTTTTTTCTCTCCATAAATGTATTAGAATTTCTTCATTTGTCAATCGTTTGAACTCTTTAAATATTGCAGTATATAATTATGAAACGAGGACGTTTCTTTTTGAAAGATTGGACGAATGTAAGATGGAGAAATAGGGAGTTTATACCTTAAAACAGAACAAACCTCATGTAATTTATAAGTGTCTCTTGATTGACCAAGTTAAGAATTTATCCTCATTTCCTGCCCCAATTATACTGTCTAGATATACGACCAGTCCAATCCAAATCCTATGAACACTTCCCAGCTTTATGGTCTCATATCCTTTTATTAACAAGACCATCAAACCTCCAATGAAACTTCCATTCAGAACCCAACCATCTTTGTTATTACTTTGGTTAATCTCTACTCAATAGTTAATCCTTCCCTTTGTCCTCAATCAAGTTTAAGTAAATTCAGACCAACTGTGTTTACAATTCCCACCACCAGTCCCTTATACAGTACTGTTCAATGAACCTATAATCCCCACATCATAGACCCTCCCCTACTAATCTCTTAACTTCTATTCATGTCCCTATATATCTTATGCTTCTGGAGTTGAGGAATCAATCTTACTCCGGCCCCGACTCTGTTCGGTCATGTGCCAAGAAGGAGTGGAACAGTATTCTTTATATATACTACCAACAATATTCCCTCGTCAGTATTATGCACCATTCTGGAATTCCTGATTATTATATCTAATAAACTAAACTGTATATCTTGGAACCATCACCTTGTCTCCTGCATTAACTAATGTTCGACTGTGGCTTGACATCGTATACTATAGTTGAGAGTGCACACCACGCTACCAACATCATAAAATCAGCACTCTTACACTAGTACCAGATAGATACAATGGCGAATCATCTTGGAACGAATACAAGCAGCACTTTGAGGCTTGTATTGAAGTTAACGGCTGGAATGACTTCCAAGCAGCAACATTTTTGACAGCAAGTCTTCAAGGAAGGGTACTAAGAGCCAGCATGTAGTATATGACACCCTTCGTGTGCAGCATGACTCATATAGTGAGTTGGTAAGACTGCCGAGTAATCACTTCTTATTATGGACGATTTGAGGAAAGACCTTACAAGAAAACGACAAGAATCCTGAAATAAATGCAACATAGCTGAGTATAACATTAGAATGCAATTTTGACCTGGGAAGAACATGGCAATTTGGATGGGCTATCCAAGTAACACCAGAGACAGAGCGGCCAAGAGTATTAATGGTAAAGCATACTAGAGATACTGACAGTCTTATATCACCAGGTAAATGTGAGGAGGTAGATGGTCAGGGGTATAGCAGCCAAATTTTCTCTGTGGTTGCCGGATACAAGTGCTAAAGAGATGTTCAGGTAGAAGATGACATGGTGGGGTGGCTTGTAGAAGCCAAGGAAGACAATCAGATGTGACCGGAGTGGTCAGGCATTTCGCTCGTGTTGATGTCAGCCAAGACATATTGGTCCCGGCGGGAACAGCTGGAAGCGCATAAGGGCGTATTGCATGAGTAGACTTCGGGAGGCAGAGTAACGGAAATCTCTGTGGAGGCATGTTGTATTGCCATTGAAACTCCAGAACAATGCCTACGTGTAGCCGAGGTGCATGCTGGTCCAAGGGATGGATAACAATATGGGCTGAAAAAGATGTTAGCTGAGTATATTTATTAGGCTAGGTTTTACTAGCCAGGAATGCAGCTGATGAGGTGCGTACGAGCATCAGAAGATGTGAGCGGAGCAAGTCTCCCCCAAAGAAGGAATTGGTACCTTTGGGGTATACATACTGTATCTCACAAGCTACACTCTGATCAAGGGACCAAGTTTAAGTCACAGTTGTCTGCAGATAATTACGCCTCTTCTACTTTCAGCAAGAAGGCCAAAGGTGATGATTAATCCAAAGCCTCATTCTTCCCATCAAGCCAAACAGATTTCCACCGGGCAAGAGGGCAAGGCACATCTGCTACATGGTCATGACAGAGGAGATCAAGAACATGATCTGGTCGAGTAAAGAGTATCGTAACTGTGGGTGGATGATTTGTCATGTTTAACTAAAAATGTAACACTCGAATAAAGAATGGAGTCTGCCAGGGGCCCGAATTGGTGCTGGTGGATTGAGCGGCGGTCCGCCTGGCATGTTCGCGGGCTTGTCGGCGGTTTGCTTGGGACATCTCTCGTAATCCTACATTATTTTGCTTTAAGATGATTTGTGAAAATGGGTGACAACTGCTATTTGTGAAATACTTGGTATGGCTGCTTTTTTTGTTTTGTTTTGTTTTGTTTTGTTTTATTTCTATTTTTATTTTTATTTTTTGCTTTGATTGTTTTAATGTTATGTATGATTTGTTTTTGAAAATCAATAAAAAAAAAGAAAAAAAAAGAACATGATCTGAGCCAGCATGACCAGGTCGAAAACATGCAAATGCAGATGGGCTATCACGCATGCAGTGTAAACAGTGTGGAAGAAAGGTAGAAGAGGTAGATACTGAAGTCCTGACTACGTCCCAAGTCACCTCTCCAAAAGATGACATAGATGGAAACGTCAGAGGTATTACTTCACAACCTGCCTTGACACTGTCAGACATACGAGACGCCCAACTAGCAGATGAAGACTTCAGATGGATGATCCTCGGGAGAGAGATGAGGATGGCTATTGACCTGACAACTTCATCACTAGACGATGAAGAAAATGTCGCAGACGACTACGCCCACATCTCGCCCCAGTGGAAAGCCTTTGGCTTTCCTACTACAAAGCTTGAATAACCAGTCGGCTAGCGGCAGCGACACAGATGAGGAAGATACACCCCCCCCCCACCCCGATTGCGCCTACCACCCTTCTTGCAAAGTGTGCGGTTGAGAAGAAGATTATCCGCTACTATTACGACGGAGGCATCATCCGACAGTTCGATACGACAATAACTTACACTGTAAAGGTCCCTAAGGACTGGGATAACAGTGTGGAGTGTAATCACGCTTTGTCGAAAAAGTAATGGTTAATGCATGGCTTTGTTCGTATGTATGCATGTATCTATGTTTTATGACCGTTTATTAGGTGATCCGAGTATCCTCTCGGATCACCTTCTGTATCTGTACTGATTCTTTGTTCTTCTTCTTCTTCTTTTTAGGTGATCCGAGTATCCTCTCGGATCACCTTCTGTATCTGTACGGATTCTTTGTTCTTTAGGTGATCCGAGTATCCTCTCGGATCACCTTCTGTATCTGTACCTCGGATCACCTTCTGTATCTGTACGGATTCTTTGTTGGGTTCTTCTTATTTCTGGACAAAAGTTGTCTATCTACTTACTCAAAAAGTTCTCAGAGTATCAATTTCAAACTCATACCATATATGTATCATGTCCCAAAGACGACAAATCTAATGTATCATTGTGATCAGTCGACCGTGACGTCCCTATGACGTCATTATATGAAAACACATTTTCATTCATATCTCATTACTGGAATGGAATTTTTCAATGAAATTTACGTCGCATACATTTCAAGTTATGCGCATTTTACTCATATTTTCAAAATTCATACTTTTTCTTAAAACGTGCGCGTACGCGCGCGTTGAAATATTTGTATGCTCAAATCGAGCTCAAATTTTTTTTTGCACACGTTTCAGACCATTTAGAGCATTTTTTGAAAAATTGAAAAAATTGGACGGACGCGTACGCGCGCGCGCATATACGCTCGCACAGCTCATATGCAATAGAAATTTCCAGTTTTTTTACACTTATCGGCTGCCTAAAATGTCAAGGAATATTTCTACCAAGTTTCAAGTCAATCCGACTCAATATGACGTCATACGGGCCCGTCAAAGTTGAAATTCCGCGCGCGCGTCAATGGCGATATACAGTGCAACAATGCCAAAAAACCGCCAATTTTAAATCCAATTTTACTCGTCAGGATGGACGGTGACCCCCAATTTTCTTTACATATTCTGAAAGCTGATGAGTTGTACATGTCATTTCATGGGTTTGCAATGCTGGAAAAATGATTAACAGATATAAAATTTCTTTATAAAGTAAAAAGAGTAAATTCTCAAAATGACGTCATCAAATTTCAAGTTCACTCGAGCGTATCTCACTTATCCTTTGCCAATTTTCACCCAGATTTCAGTATCTTGTAGCTTATTAAATGCTCTTTCATAAATGTTGTAACAACATTTTGATTGGATGACGGCATCACCTCGTAAAAATGGATTGAAAGTAATCTTGTCAAATTTGACCAGTTTACGTGTTATCTCTATGGGAGTGCAGTTTTTCTGGAAATGAAAATTGACATGACTGTCTTTTTCGAGCACTAGCTCACTTATGCTTCGGTGAATTTCTCCCAGATTTTGATATGTGTTAGCTGAGACTTTGCACTATCGGTAATGTGCCCTTCGTTTTTTCGTACGGTGTCGGGATCACGTCCAAAAACTTGGTTGAAATTAAAGCTTATCTTCGATGTATTGAGATATTCCTTTCTTTTTGCAACTTTCTTTACAATAACTCAAGAAAAACAAGCCCTATCAGCCCAATACTTTGCACATGTTTAGTTCATGTCACGTACATTATTTCATAAAATAACAACTACTTGATCAGACGTCATCTTGGGTATGTAAATTAGGGTCAAAGGTCATAAATGTATCATCTTGTATATTGGTGAATACATGTCCTATCTTTTCCATATTTTGCACACGTAAAGACCATGTTACAAGAATCATTTTACAAAATAACCACTTTTTGCTCAGATGCCATCTTGGCTGTGCAAAGTGGGGTCAAAGGTCATATGTACTTCTTTCTTTATCTTCGTTATGACGTGTTATCTCTATGGGAGGGAATTTTTGTAGATGTGAAAATTGACATGATTGTCTTTATCGAGCACTAGCTCACTTATGCTTCGGTGAATTTCTCCCAGATTTTAATATGTTGTAGCTGAGACTTTGGGCTATCGAAAATGTGCCCTTTATTTTTCATACGATGTCGAAATCACGTCGAAAAACGTGGTTGAAATTAAAGCTTATCTTCGATGTATTGAGATATTTCTTTCTTTCTGCAACTTTCTTTACAATAACTCAAGAAAAACAGGCCTTATCACCCCCATATTTTGCACATGTTTAGTTCATGTCACGTACATTATTTCACAAAATAACAACTACTTGATCAGACACCATCTTGGGTATGTAAATTAGGGTCAAATGTCATAAATGTTTTATCCTGTATCTTGGTGAATACCAGTCCTATCTTTCCCATATCTTGCACATGTAAAGACCATGTTACAAGGATGATTTCACAAGATAACCATTTTTGGCTCAGAGGCCATCCTGTTTGTGCAAAGTGGGGTCAAATGTCATATGTACTTCTTCCTGTATCTTCGTTATGACGTGTTATCTCTATGGGAGGGAATTTTTCTAGATGTGAAAATTGACATGATTGTCTTTATCGACGACTAGCTCACTTACCCTTCGGTGAATTTCTTCCAGATTTTGGTATGTTGTAGCCAATTTAATACTCTTTAAGTTTTGTTAATCAAATTTTTAGTCGGATGATGTCTTCACCTCGTGAAAATGGATATAATGTGACCTTGTCAAATTTAACCAGTTTACGTGTTATCTCTATGGGAGGGAATTTTTCTGGAAATGAAAAATTGACATGACGGTCTTTATCGAGCACCAGCTCACTTACTCTTCGGTGAATTTCTCCCAGATTTTAATATGTTGTAGCTTAGACTTTGGGCTATCGTTATGTACCCTCCATTTTTTTTTTCAAACGATGCCGAAATCATATCAAAAATCTTGGTTGAAATCAAACTTATCTTCGATGTATTGAGATATTTCTTTCTTTCTGCAACTTTCTTTGCAATAACTCAAGAAAAACAGCCCCTATCACCCCCATA
Source organism: Diadema setosum (assembly GCF_964275005.1). NCBI lineage: Eukaryota > Metazoa > Echinodermata > Echinoidea > Diadematoida > Diadematidae > Diadema > Diadema setosum. The sequence continues at coordinate 322,083 of NC_092696.1, forward strand.
TTTTGCACATGTTTAGTTCATGTTACGTACATTATTTCATAAAATAACAATTACTTGATCAGACACCATCTTGGGTATGTAAATTAGGGTCAAAGGTCATAAATGTTTCAACCTGTATCTTGGTAAATACATGTCCTATCTTTCCCATATTTTGCACACGCAAAGACCATGTTACAAGAATCATTTCACAAAATAACCACTTTTTGCTCAGATGCCATCTTGGCTGTGCAAAGTTGGGACAATGGTCAAATATACTTCATTCTGTATCTTCGTTATAGAGTACGCCGAATTTGGTACCAAAGATGGCAGACCTGACTCTTCTAAATGAGAATCCAAATATCACACGGCCAATGTCTCTAAACACAGATGAAAAATACATGGTCATACCTATTGCGATCAGGACTCGAATCATTGATGAAAAAAAAAAATCGGATCACCTAATTTGTCAGTCTTGACAAATTCCAAGTCTAGTTAGGTGATCCGAGTATCCTCTCGGATCACCTTCTGTATCTGTACGGATTCTTTGTTTTTAGGTGATCCGAGTATCCTTCGGATCACCTTCTGTATCTGTACTGATTCTTTGTTATTTCTCCGCAAAAGTTGTGCAGAGGTTAGCTCAGAAAGTGCATTGCCTATCATTGTCAAACTTATACCATATATGTATCATGTCGCAAAGACGACAGCGCAAGTAAAATCATAGTGATCAGTCGACCGTGACGTCACTATGACGTCATTACATGAAAACACATTTTCATGCATATCTCATTAATAAAATGGAATTCTTCAATGAAATTTACGTCACATATATTTTAAGTCAAGTGGATCCTACTCATATTCTCAGAACTCATTTTTATCTCAAAACGCGCGCGTACGCGTGCGTTGAAATATTTGTATGCTCAAATCGAGCTCAAAATTTTTTTGCACACGTTTCAGACCATTTGGAGCATTTTTTGAAAAATTGAAGAAATTGGACGGACGCGTACGCGCGCGCACATATTTGCACACACAGCTCATATGCAATAGAAATTTTCAGTTTTTTCACACGGATCGGATGTCCAAAATGTCAAGGAATATTTGTACCAAGTTTCAAGTCGATCCGACTCAATATGACGTCATACGGGCCCGTCAAATTCAAAATTCCGCGCGTGCGTCAATGGGGATACACAGTGCAACTATGCCAAAAAACCGCCAATTTTAGATCGGGTTTTACTCGTCAGGATGGACGGTGACCCTCCATTTTCTTGACATATTCTGAAAGCTGATGAGTTGTACATGTCATTTCATGGGTTGGCTATGCTGACAAAATGATTAAAAGATATCGAATTTCTTAATAAAGTAAAAAAAGTAAATTTTCAAAATGACGTCATCAAATTTCAAGTTTACTCGACTGTATCTCACTTATCCTTGCCCAATTTTCACCCAGATTTCAGTATGCTGTACCTAATTTAATACTCTATCAGTTTTAATCAATCAAATATTTCGCTGGATGAAGTCTTCACCTGGTAAAAATAGATGGAAGGTAACCTTGTCAAATTTGACCCATTTGCGAGTTATCTCTATAGGAGTGCAGTTTTTCTTGAAATGAAAATTAACGTGACTGTCTTTATCGAGCACTATCTCACTTATCCTACGGTGAATTTCTCCCAGATTTTGATATGTTGTAGCTGAGACTTTGCGTTATTGGTAATATCGCCTCCATTTTTTCATACGACGTCGAAATCACGTCGAAAAACTTCGCTTAAATTAAAGCTTAGCTTCGATGTATTTTCATATTTCTTTCTTTTTGCCAATTTCTTTGCAATAACACATGAAAGACATTCCCTAGTACCCCCATATTTAGCACATGTTTAGTTCATGTGACGCACATTATTTCATAAGGTAACAACTACTTGATCGAACACTATCTTGGGGAGGTAAATTAAGGTCAAAGGTCATAAATGTATCATCCTGTATCTTGGTGAATACATGTCCTATCTTTCTAATATTTTGCACACACAAAGACCACGTTACCAGGATCATTTCACAAAGTAACCACTTTTTTCTCAGATGCCATCTTGGCTGTGCAAAGTGGGGTCAATAATCAAACGATACACTTCATTCTGTATCTTCGTTATAGTGTGTACGGAATATGGCACCAAAGATGGGAGACCTGACTCTCTTTTTTCTAAATGACAATCCAACCATCACACGGCCAATGTCTCTAAACACAGCGGTCGTGATTTGGCAAAAAGGTGTATGTCTGCCGTTTTACAGCGACTACAAAGCCGAGAAAATCGACTTTAAAGTTTTGGCAGTTTCCTTGACCGTAGAAGCCACCTAAACTGTGCAACGCTCAGGGATTCAATTCCATGATTTAGTATACACTTCAAATTTCATTTCCTGATAATTTTCTTGCATCTAACTTTAAAGAATACTTCAGAATTAGCACTTTTAGCATGTTTAGAGACATACACCTTTTTGCCAAATCACGCTTACAGGGACTGCGACCCACGCTATTTTGGCAAAAAGGTGTATCTTCACATACACCGTAAGAAATCATGCATTTAACTTGGCAAAAAGGTGTATGTATAGAGATACACCTTTTTGCCAAATCACGTTTACAGGGACTGCGACCCACGCTATTTTGGCAAAAAGGTGTATCTTCACATACACCGTAAGAAATCATGCATTTAACTTGGCAAAAAGGTGTATGCATAGAGATACACCTTTTTGCCAAATCACGTTTACAGGGACTGCAACCCACGCTATTTTGGCAAAAAGGTGTATCTTCTCATGCACCGTGAGAAATCGTGCATTTAAGTTGGCAAAAAGGAGTATGTATAGAGATACACCTTTTTGCCAAATTAAACGATAACAAAATATACCAGAGATTTTGTAGGGAGAAGGGTGTATGTGAGACCATTTCTAATCAAATGTTAACTCTTGACAATCTTTACTTCATTATTACAAAAAGATTAAAAAAAAACAATAAAGAAAAATATCAGGATGCACAACTTGTTCATCAAACATAGAAAAATGTGCGCAAATTACAACTCACCCTAGAGTCTGAATATTAACAAAACATGGTCTCATGGATATGCATGGTTAAGGATTACAGCTGAAGAATTTTTCTTCTTCCTTCTCCTCCCTCTTTTCAAAAACTTCTACTTCCAATGAGATGATTCATTATATTTTTAGCTTTGTGCCCCTTTTTTCGACAAAAGGTTCGTTTGTTTTCTCTACTGAATGCTTTAGCAAACAAAAAGGCAGTTGTTTGCACATCATGTATCTGTGCTTAAAAACGCAGTTATCATGCTGCTCCCAATTTTTGCAATAAATTCAATAAATGTGAAAATTCAGGTAGGATCATTTAACTGTTTGCATCCACTGAGCACTTTGAGCAGTACATCCAAGTATCATTTCCAAAGACAGGGACACATCTTTCTCTAGACCTTTGTGTGTAACTGCCAATAAATGTCTGTTAGGTAACAGCCCCATACGCATAGCGTAATGGGTAGCCGATCTTACAGTCACACAGCACACCATTACACTATGCACAGGCTTCTACATGCACTGCACAGCACTGACAGTGCAGGGATCACTGTCATTTTGAAGCGTAGAGAACTCTCATCCCACAGCCACACTTGCCGGAAAAGCTGTCATTTCAACAGAAATGCTAGATTTTACGAATCTGCGCATCTAATGGCATAGAAGTGGCCATAGAAGTCTAGGACAAACGTTAGATCTGAACTTCTAGATATTAGGTTCTATCTACTCACCGACTAGCAACAAGGAGAAACTTCTGCAGTGCAACGGGCTGCCAGTTTGAGTCAGGAGCATGGCCCGCCACCGCACCGACCGGTGAAACGGTACACATATATGCCAGCAGCACGTATAACAGAGTATATAATATACACAGAGTATAAAAGATACACCTTTCTGCCTTATCATACTTCGCAACTATAATTCATGATTCATTCGGCAGATGGATGTGTCTAAAGATACACCTATCTGCCAAATCTTTAAGCTCTCCCCAGCGTGCACGGTTAGAGGTGTATCTAGAGATACACCCTTTTGCCAAATCATGTAGTTCTCTATCCTGGTACGTCATTGTACGTCAAGGGTGTATGTAAAGATACACCCTTTTGCCTAATCAAAAGCAGGAAAATTGATAAAATAATACAGAGATAGCCCCAAGTATCTCGGAAACAAAGGATCAATGACTTACGAAAGTTGGTCACATGAAAATTTCGGCATCGAAAACCCCCCAAATGGTAAAAACCAAAAACATGATATTTTTCAGACATACACCTTTTTGCCAAATCACGACCGACAGATGAAACCTGTATGGTCATGTCTATTGCGATCAGGACTCGAATTATTGATTAAAAAAAAAAATCGGATCACCTTAATTTGTCAGTAATGACAAATTACAATCTCTAGTTTTTATTAGGTGATCCGAGTATCCTCTCGGATCACCTTCTGTATCTGTACTGATTCTTAGGTGATCCGAGTATCCTCTCGGATCACCTTCTGTATCTGTACTGATTCTTTGTTTTTTTTATTAGGTGATCCGAGTATCCTCTCGGATCACCTTCTGTATCTGTACTGATTCTTTGTTTTTAGGTGATCCGAGTATCCTCTCGGATCACCTTCTGTATCTGTACTGATTCTTTAATTAGGTGATAAGAGTATCCTCTCGGATCACCTTCTGTATCTGTACTGAATCTTTCTTCTTTCTTTGTTTCTTTCTTTATTTCTCCTCAAAAAGTTGTGCAGAGGTTAGCTCAGAAAGTGCATTGCCTCTCAATGTCAAACTCATACCATATATGTATCATGTCGCAAAGACGACAGCGCAAGTAAAAACATAGTGATCAGTCGACCGTGACGTCACTATGACGTCATTATATGAAAACACATTTTCATGCATATCTCATTAATGGAATAGAATATTTCAATGAAATTTACGTCACATATATTTCAAGTCATGCGAATTCTACTCATATTCTCAAAATTCGTTTTTATCTCAAAACGCGCGCGTACGCGCGCGTTAAAATATTTGTATGCTCAAATCGAGCTCAAAACTTTTTTGCACACGTTTCAGACCATTTGGAGCATTTTTTTGAAAAATTGAAAAAATTGGACGGACGCGTACGCGCGCGCACATATTCGCACGCACAGCTCATATGAAATAGAAATTTTCAATTTTTTCACACGGATCGGATGTCCGAAATGTCAAGGAATATTTATACCAAGTTTCAAGTCGATCCGATTCAATATGACGTCATACGGACCCGTCAAATTCAAAATTCCGCGCGTGCGTCAATGGGGATACACAGTGCAACTATGCCAAAAAACCGCCAATTTTAAATCGGATTTTACTCGTCAGGATGGACGGTGACCCCCCATTTTCTTGACATATTCTGAAAGCTGATGAGTTGTACATGTCATTTCATGGGCTGGCTATGCTGACAAAATGATTGAAAGATATCAAATTTCTGAATAAATTAAAAAAAGTAAATTTTCAAAATGACGTCATCAAATTTCAAGTTTGCTCGAGCGTATCTCACTTATCCTTTGCTAATTTTCACCTAAATTTCAATGTGTTGTAGCTTATGAAATGCTCTTTCACAAATTTGATTAGATGACGACATCACCTCGAAAAAATGGATTGAAGGTAACCTTGTCAAATTTGACCAGTTTACGTGTAATCTCTATGGGAGTGCAATTTTTATGGAAATGAAAATTGACATGACTATCTTTATCGAGCACTAGCTCACTTATGCTTCGGTGAATTTCTCTAAGATTTTAATATGTTGTAGCTGAGACGTAGGGCTATCGTGAGTGTGCCATTTGTTTTTTCATACGTTGTCGGGATCACGTGAAAAAAACTTGGTTGAAATTAAAGCTTATCTTCGATGTATTGTAATATTTCTTTCTTTTTACAACTTTATGTGCAATAACTCAAGAAAAACATACCCTATCACCACCATATTTTGCACATATTTAGTTCATGTCACGAACATTATTTCATAAAAAAACAACTACTTGATCAGACGCTATCTTGGGTATGTAAATTAGGGTCAAAGGTCATAAATGTTTTATCCTGTATCTTGGTGAATACATGTCCTGTCTTTCCCATATTTTGCACGCAAAGATCATGTTACAAGAATCATTTCACAAAATAACCACTCTTTGCTCAGATGCCATCTTGTCTGTGCAAAGTGGTGTCAAAAGGTCATATGTACTTCTTTCAGTTTCTTCGTTATGACGTGTTATCTCTATGGGGGGGAATTTTTCTAGATGTGAAAATTGACATGATTGTCTTTATCGAGCACTAGCTCACTTACCCTTCGGTGAATTTTTCCTCAGATTTTAATATGTTGTAACTGAGATTTTGCGCTATCGTTCCGTGCCCTTTGTTTTTTCATATGATGTCGGGATCATGTTACAATACTTGGTTGAAATTAAAGCTTATCTTCGATGTATTGAGCTATTTCTATGTTTCTGCAACTTTCTTTGCAATAACTCAAGAAAAACAGCCCCTATCACCCCCATATTTTGCACATGTTTAGTTCATGTCACGCACATTATTTCATAAAATAACAAATACTTGATCGGACAATATCTTGGGTATGTAAATTAGGGTCAAAGGTCACAAATGTTTCATCCTGTATCTTGGTGAATACATGTCATATCTTTCCCATATTTTGCACACGCAAAGATCATGTTACAAGAATCATTTCACAAAATAACCACTTTTTGCTCAGATGCCATCTAGGTTGTGCAAAGTGGGGTCAAAGGTCATATGTACTTGTTGCTGTATCTTCGTTATAGTGTATACAGATTTGGTACCAAAGATGGCAGATATGACTCCCTTTTCTAAATGAGAATCCAAACATCACACGGCCAATGTCTCGAACACAGATGAAACCTGCATGGCCATGCCTATTGCGATCAGGACTTGAATCATTGATTAAAAAAGAAAAAAATCGGATCACCTTAATTTGTCAGTGATGACAAATTACAATCTCTAGTCTTCTTCTTCTTCTTCTTTGTTTCTTTATTTCTCCTCAAAAGTTGTGCAGAGGTTAGCTCAGAAAGTCCTCTGCCTATCAATTTCAAAATCATACCATGTATGTATCATGCCTCAAAGATGACTGATCTAATGTATCATAGTGATCAGTCGACCGTGACGTCACGATGACGTCATTATATGAAAACACATTTTCATTCATATCTCATTAATGGAATGGAAATTTTCAATGAAATTTACGTCACATATATTTCAAGTCAAGCGCATTCTACTCATATTATCAAAATTCATATTTGATATTAAAACGTACGCGTACGCGCGCGTTGAAATATTTGTATGCTCCAATCGAGCTCAAAATCTTTTTGCACACGTTTCAGACCATTTGGAGCATTTTTTGAAAAATTGAAAAAATCGGACGGACGCGTACGCGCGCGCACATATACGCACGCACAGCTCATATGCAATGAAAATTTCCCGTTTTTTCACTTTGATCGGATGTCTGAAATGTCAAGGAATATTTCTACCAAGTTTCAAGTCAATCCCACCTAAAATGACGTCATACGGGTCCGTCAAAGTTGAAATTCCGCGCGCGCGTCAATGGCGATATACAGTGCAACAATGCCAAAAAACTTCCAATTTTAAATCCGATTTTACTCGTCAGGATGGACGGTGACCCCCCATTTTCTTTACATATTCTGAAAGCTGATGAGTTGTACATGTCATTTCATGGGTTGGCAATGCTGAAAAAATGATTAAAAGGTATCAAATTTCTTAATAAAGTAAAAAAAGTAAATTTTCAAAATGACGTCATCAAATTTCAAGTTCATTCAAGCATATCTCACTTATTCTTTAGTTGATTTTGGTCCAAATTTCGATATGTTGTAGCTTATTTAATGGTCTTTCAGATATATTATAACAACAACTTGATTGGATGACGGCATCACCTCGTAAAAAGGGATTAAATGTAACATTGTTAAATTTGACCAGTTTACGTGTTATCTCTATGGGAGTGCAGTTTTTGTGGAAATGAAAATTGACATGACTATCTTTATCGAGCACTAGCTCACTTATGCTTCGGTGAAGTTCTCCCATATTTTAGTATGTTGTAGCTGAGACTTTGGGCTATCGTCAGATGCCCTTCGTTTTTTCATACAGAGTCGGCATCATGCCCAAAAACCTGGTTGAAATTAAAGCTTATCTTCCATTTTTTTTCGTATTCCTTTCTTTCTGCAACTTTCTTTGCAATAACTCAAGAAAAACAAGCTCTATCAGCCCAATATTTTGCACATGTTTAGTTTATGTCACGTACATTATTTCATAAAATAACAACTACTTGATCGGGCACCTTCTTGGGTATGTAAATTAGGGTCAAAGGTCAAAAATGTTTCATCCTGTATCTTGGTGAATACATGTCTTATCTTTCCCATATTTTGCATACGTAAAGACGATGTTACAAGAATCATTTCACAAAATAACCACTTTTTGCTCAGACACCATCTTGTCTGTGCAAAGTAGGGTCAAAGGTCATATGTACTTCTTTCTTTATCTTCATTATGACGTGTTATCTCTATGGGAGGGAATTTTTCTAGATGTGAAAATTGACATGATTGTCTTTATCTACGACTAGCTCACTTACCCTTCGGTGAATTTCTTCCAGATTTTAGTATGTTGTAGCCAATTTAATACTCTTTAAGTTCTATTCTATCAAAGATTTAATCGGATGATGTCTTCACCTCGTGAAAATGGATATAATGTAACCATGTCAAATTTAACCAGTTTACGTGTTATCTCTATGGGAGGGAATTTTTCTGGAAATGAAAATTGACATGGCGGTCTTTATCGAGCACTAGTTCACTTACTCTTCGATGAATTTCTCCCAGATTTTAATATGTTGTAGCTGAGACTATGGGCTATCGTCATTTTCTCTCCAATTTTTCATACGACGCCGAGATCACGTCAAAAAACTTGGTTGAAATCAAACTTATCTTCGATGTATTGAGATATTTCTTTCTTTCTGCAACTTTCTTTGCAATAACTCGAGAAAAACAGCCCCTTTCATCCCCATATTTTGCACATGTTTAGTTCATGTCACGTACATTATTTCATAAAATAACAACTACTTGATCAGACACCATCTTGGGTATGTAAATTAGGGTCAAAGGTCATAAATGTTTCAACCTGTATCTTGGTGAATACATGTCCTATCTTTCCCATATTTTGCACACGTAAAGACCATGTTACAAGAATCATTTCACAAAATAACCACTTTTTGCTCAGATGCCATCTTGGCTGTGCAAAGTTGGGTCAATGGTCAAAATACTTCATTCTGTATCTTCGTTATAGTGTATACAGAATTTGGTACCAAAGATGGCAGACCTGACTCTCTTTTCTAAATGAGAATCCAAACATCACACGGCCAATGTCTCTAAACACAGATGAAACGTATATGGTCATGTCTATTGCGATCAGGACTCGAATCATTGATTAAAAAAAAAAAAATCGGATCACCTAATTTGTCAGTCTTGACAAATTCCAAGTCTAGTTAGGTGATCCGAGTATCCTCTCGGATCATCTTCTGTATCTGTACGGATTCTTTGTTGGTTGTTCTTCTTTATTTCTGGACAAAAGTTGTGTAGAGGTTAGCTCAGAAAGTCCTCTTGCTATCAATTTCAAAATTATACCATATATGTATCATGTCCCAAAGACGACAGATCTAATGTATCATAGTGATCAGTCGACCGTGACGTCGCTATGACGTCATTATATGAAAACACATTCTCAATCATATCTCATTAATGGAATGAAATTTTTTAATGAAATTTACGTCACCTATATTTCAAATTATGCGCATTCTACTCATGTTCTCAAAATTCATATTTTCTCTTAAAACGTGCGCGTACGCGCGCGTTGAAATATTTGTATGCTCCAATCGAGCTCAAATTTTTTTTTGCACACGTTTCAGACAATTTGGAGCATTTTTTGAAAAATTGAAAAAATCGGACGGACGCGTACGCGCGCGCGCATATACGCACGCACAGCTCATATGCAATAACAATTTCCCGTTTTTTCACTTTGATCGGATGTCTGAAATGTCAAGGAATATTTCTACCAAGTTTCAAGTCAATCCGACTCAAAATGACGTCATACGGGCCGGTCAAAGTTGAAATTCCGCGCGCGCGTCAATGGCGATATACAGTGCAACAATGCCAAAAAACTACTAATTTTAAATCCGATTTTACTCGTAAGGATGGACGGTGACCCCCCATTTTCTTTACATATTCTGAAAGCTGATGAGTTGTAGATGCCATTTCATGGGTTGGCAATGCTGAAAAAATGATTAAAATATATCAAATTTCTTAATAAAGTAAAAAAAGTAAATTTTCAAAATGACGTCATCAAATTTCAAGTTCATTCAAACATATCTCACTTATTCTTCAGTTGATTTTCGCCCAAATTTCAATATGTTGTAGCTTATTAAATGGTCTTTCAGATATATAATAACAACAATTTGATTGGATGACGGCATCACCTCGTAAAAAGGGATTAAAAGTAACATTGTTAAATTTGACCAGTTTACGTGTTATCTCTATGGGAGTGCAGTTTTTCTGGAAATGAAAACTGACATGACTATCTTTATCGAGCACTAGCTCACTTATGCTTCGGTGAATTTCTCCCAGATTTTAGTATGTTGTAGCTGAGACTTTTTGGCTATCGCAAGTGTACCCTTCGTTTTTTCATACGGAGTCGGCATCATGCCCAAAAGCTTGGTTGCAATTAAAGCTTATTTTCCATGTATTTTCATATTCCTTTCTTTCAGCAACTTTCTTTGCAATAACTCAAGAAAAACAAGCTCTATCAGCCCAATATTTTGCACATGTTTAGTTTATGTCACGTACATTATTTCATAAAATAACAACTGCTTGATCGGGCACCTTCTTGGGTATGTAAATTAGGGTCAAAGGTCAAAAATGTTTCATCCTGTATCTTGGTGAATACATGTCTTATCTTTCCCATATTTTGCATACGTAAAGACCATGTTACAAGAATCATTTCACAAAATAACCACTTTTTGCTCAGACGCCATCTTGTCTGTGCAAAATAGGGTCAAAGGTCATATGTACTTCTTTCTTTATCTTCATTATGACGTGTTATCTCTATGGGAGGGAATTTTTCTAGATGTGAAAATTGACATGATTGTCTTTATCGACGACTAGCTCAATTACCCTTCGGTGAATTTCTTCCAGATTTTAGTATGTTGTAGCCAATGTAATACTCTTTAAGTTTTGTTAATCAAAGTTTTAATCGGATGATGTCTTCACCTCGTGAAAATGGATATAATGTAACCATGTCAAATTTAACCAGTTTACGTGTTATCTCTATGGGAGGGAATTTTTCTGGAAATGAAAATTGACATGGCGGTCTTTATCGAGCACTAGTTCACTTACTCTTCGATGAATTTCTCCCAGATTTTAATATGTTGTAGCTGAGACTATGGGCTATCGTCATTTTCTCTCCATTTTTTCATACGACGCCGAGATCACGTCAAAAAACTTGGTTGAAATCAAACTTATCTTCGATGTATTGAGATATTTCTTTCTTTCTGCAACTTTCTTTGCAATAACTCGAGAAAAACAGCCCCTTTCATCCCCATATTTTGCACATGTTTAGTTCATGTCACGTACATTATTTCATAAAATAACAACTACTTGATCAGACACCATCTTGGGTATGTAAATTAGGGTCAAAGGTCATAAATGTTTCAACCTGTATCTTGGTGAATACATGTCCTATCTTTCCCATATTTTGCACACGTAAAGACCATGTTACAAGAATCATTTCACAAAATAACCACTTTTTGCTCAGATGCCATCTTGGCTGTGCAAAGTTGGGTCAATGGTCAAAATACTTCATTCTGTATCTTCGTTATAGTGTATACAGAATTTGGTACCAAAGATGGCAGACCTGACTCTCTTTTCTAAATGAGAATCCAAACATCACACGGCCAATGTCTCTAAACACAGATGAAACGTATATGGTCATGTCTATTGCGATCAGGACTCGAATCATTGATTAAAAAAAAAAAAATCGGATCACCTAATTTGTCAGTCTTGACAAATTCCAAGTCTAGTTAGGTGATCCGAGTATCCTCTCGGATCATCTTCTGTATCTGTACGGATTCTTTGTTGGTTGTTCTTCTTTATTAGGTGATCCGAGTATCCTCTCGGATCACCTTCTGTATCTGTACTGATTCTTTCTTCTTTGTTTCTTTATTTCTCCTCAAAAGTTGTGCAGAGGTTAGCTCAGAAAGTCCTCTGCCTATCAATTTCAAAATCATACCATGTATGTATCATGTCACAAAGATGACAGATCTAATGTATCACAGTGATCAGTCGACCGTGACGTCACGATGACGTCATTATATGAAAACACATTTTCATTCATATCTCATTAATGGAATGCAAATTTTCAATGAAATTTACGTCACGTATATTTCAAGTCAAGCGCATTCTACTCATATTATCAAAATTCATATTTATTATTAAAACGTGCGCGTACGCGCGCGTTGAAATATTTGTATGCTCCAATCGAGCTCAAAATCTTTTTGCACACGTTTCAGACCATTTGGAGCGTTTTTTGAAAAATTGAAAAAATCGGACGGACGCGTACGCGCGCGCACATATACGCACGCACAGCTCATATGCAATACAAATTTCCCGTTTTTTGACACGGATCAGATGCCTGAAATATCAAGGAATATTTTGACCAAATTTCAAGTCAATCCGACTCAATATGACGTCATACGGGCCCGTCAAATTTGAAATTTCGCGCGCGCGTCAATGGCGATATACAGTGCAACTATGCCAAAAAACCGCCAATTTGAAATCCGATTTTACTCGTCAGGATGGACGGTGACCCCCCATTTTCTTTACATATTCTGAAAGCTGATGAGTTGTACATGTCATTTCATGGGGCGGCAATGCTGACAAAATGATTAAAAGATATCAAATTTCTTAATAAAGTAAAAAAAGTAAATTTTCAAAATGACGTCATCATATTTCAAGTTTACTCGAGCGTATCTCACTTGTCCTTTGCCAATTTTCACCCAAATTTCAATATGTTGTAGCTTATGAACTGCTCTTTCATAATTGTTATTACACAATTTTGATTAGATGACGACATCACCTCGAAAAAATGGATTGAAAGAAACCTTGTCAAAATTGACCAGTTTACGTGTAATCTCTATGGGAGTGCAATTTTTATGGAAATGAAAATTGACATGACTATCTTTATCGAGCACTAGCTCACTTATGCTTCGGTGAATTTCTCTAAGATTTTAATATGTTGTAGCTGAGACGTAGGGTTATCGTGAATGTGCCCTTCGTTTTTTTCATACGCTGTCGGGATCACGTGAAAAAACTTGGTTGAAATTAAAGCTTATCTTCAATGTATTGAAATATTTCTTTCTTTCTCCAACTTTCTGTGCACTAACTCAAGAAAAACATACCCTATCACCACCATATTTTGCATATGTTTAGTTCATGTCACGAACATTACTTCACATAATAACAACTACTTGATCAGACGCCATCTTTGGTATGTAAATTAGGGTCAAAGGTCATAAATGTTTCATCCTGTATCTTGGTAAATATATGTCCTATCTTTCTCATATTTTGCACACGTAAAGAACATGTTACAAGGATCATTTCACAAAATAACCACTAATTGCTCAGATGCCATCTTGGGTGTGCAAAATGGGGTCAAAGGTCATATGTACTTCTTTCTCAATCTTCGCTATTACGTGTTATCTCTATGGGAGGGAGTTTTTCTAGATGTGAAAATTGACATGACTATCTTTATCAAGCACTATCTCATGCTTCAGTGAATTTCTCCGAGATTTTAATATGTTGTAGCTGAAACTTCGTGCTATCATATAAGTGCCCTTTGTTTTTTTCACACGATGTCGATATCACGTCAAAATACTTGGTTGAAATTAAAGCTCATCAACGATGTATTGAAATATTTCTTTCTTTGCGCAACTTTCTTTGCAAAAACTCAAGAAAAACATGCTCTATCACCACCATATTTTGCACATGTTTAGTTCATGTCACCTACATTATTTCATAAAATAACGACTTCTTGATCAGACGCCATCTTGGGTATGTAAATAAGGGTCAAAGGTCATAACTGTTTCATCTTGTATCTTGGTGAATACCTGTCCTATCTTTCCCATATTTTGCACACTTATAGATGATGTCGCAAGAATCATTTCACAAATTAACCACTTTTTCCTCAGGTGCCATCTTGGGAGTGTAAAGGTGGGTCAAAGGTCGTATGTATTTGTTGCTGTGTCTTCGTTATCTAGTGTATACAGAATTTAGTACCAAGGATGGCAGATATGACTCTCTTTTCTAAATGAGAATCCAAACATCACACGGCCAATGTCTCTAAACACAGATGAAACCTGTATGGTCATGCGTATTGCGATCAGGACTCGAATCATTGATAAAAAAAAAAAAAATCGGATCACCTTAATTTGTCAGTAATGACAAATTACAATCTCTAGTTTCTGGACAAAAGTTGTGTAGAGGTTAGCTCAGAAAGTCCTCTTGCTATCAATTTCAAAATTATACCATATATGTATCATGTCCCAAAGACGACAGATCTAATGTATCATAGTGATCAGTCGACCGTGACGTCGCTATGACGTCATTATATGAAAACACATTCTCAATCATATCTCATTAATGGAATGAAATTTTTCAATGAAATTTACGTCACATATATTTCAAATTATGCGCATTCTACTCATGTTCTCAAAATTCATATTTTCTCTTAAAACGTGCGCGTACGCGCGCGTTGAAATATTTGTATGCTCCAATCGAGCTCAAATTTTTTTTTGCACACGTTTCAGACAATTTGGAGCATTTTTTGAAAAATTGAAAAAATCGGACGGACGCGTACGCGCGCGCGCATATACGCACGCACAGCTCATATGCAATAACAATTTCCCGTTTTTTCACTTTGATCGGATGTCTGAAATGTCAAGGAATATTTCTACCAAGTTTCAAGTCAATCCGACTCAAAATGACGTCATACGGGCCGGTCAAAGTTGAAATTCCGCGCGCGCGTCAATGGCGATATACAGTGCAACAATGCCAAAAAACTACTAATTTTAAATCCGATTTTACTCGTAAGGATGGACGGTGACCCCCCATTTTCTTTACATATTCTGAAAGCTGATGAGTTGTAGATGCCACTTCATGGGTTGGCAATGCTGAAAAAATGATTAAAATATATCAAATTTCTTAATAAAGTAAAAAAAGTAAATTTTCAAAATGACGTCATCAAATTTCAAGTTCATTCAAACATATCTCACTTATTCTTCAGTTGATTTTCGTCCAAATTTCAATATGTTGTAGCTTATTAAATGGTCTTTCAGATATATAATAACAACAATTTGATTGGATGACGGCATCACCTCGTAAAAAGGGATTAAAAGTAACATTGTTAAATTTGACCAGTTTACGTGTTATCTCTATGGGAGTGCAGTTTTTCTGGAAATGAAAACTGACATGACTATCTTTATCGAGCACTAGCTCACTTATGCTTCGGTGAATTTCTCCCAGATTTTAGTATGTTGTAGCTGAGACTTTTGGCTAATGTACCCTTCGTTTTTTCATACGGAGTCGGCATCATGCCCAAAAGCTTGGTTGCAATTAAAGCTTATTTTCCATGTATTTTCATATTCCTTTCTTTCAGCAACTTTCTTTGCAATAACTCAAGAAAAACAAGCTCTATCAGCCCAATATTTTGCACATGTTTAGTTTATGTCACGTACATTATTTCATAAAATAACAACTGCTTGATCGGGCACCTTCTTGGGTATGTAAATTAGGGTCAAAGGTCAAAAATGTTTCATCCTGTATCTTGGTGAATACATGTCTTATCTTTCCCATATTTTGCATACGTAAAGACCATGTTACAAGAATCATTTCACAAAATAACCACTTTTTGCTCAGACGCCATCTTGTCTGTGCAAAATAGGGTCAAAGGTCATATGTACTTCTTTCTTTATCTTCATTATGACGTGTTATCTCTATGGGAGGGAATTTTTCTAGATGTGAAAATTGACATGATTGTCTTTATCGACGACTAGCTCAATTACCCTTCGGTGAATTTCTTCCAGATTTTAGTATGTTGTAGCCAATGTAATACTCTTTAAGTTTTGTTAATCAAAGTTTTAATCGGATGATGTCTTCACCTCGTGAAAATGGATATAATGTAACCATGTCAAATTTAACCAGTTTACGTGTTATCTCTATGGGAGGGAATTTTTCTGGAAATGAAAATTGACATGGCGGTCTTTATCGAGCACTAGTTCACTTACTCTTCGATGAATTTCTCCCAGATTTTAATATGTTGTAGCTGAGACTATGGGCTATCGTCATTTTCTCTCCAATTTTTCATACGACGCCGAGATCACGTCAAAAAACTTGGTTGAAATCAAACTTATCTTCGATGTATTGAGATATTTCTTTCTTTCTGCAACTTTCTTTGCAATAACTCGAGAAAAACAGCCCCTTTCATCCCCATATTTTGCACATGTTTAGTTCATGTCACGTACATTATTTCATAAAATAACAACTACTTGATCAGACACCATCTTGGGTATGTAAATTAGGGTCAAAGGTCATAAATGTTTCAACCTGTATCTTGGTGAATACATGTCCTATCTTTCCCATATTTTGCACACGTAAAGACCATGTTACAAGAATCATTTCACAAAATAACCACTTTTTGCTCAGATGCCATCTTGGCTGTGCAAAGTTGGGTCAATGGTCAAAATACTTCATTCTGTATCTTCGTTATAGTGTATACAGAATTTGGTACCAAAGATGGCAGACCTGACTCTCTTTTCTAAATGAGAATCCAAACATCACACGGCCAATGTCTCTAAACACAGATGAAACGTATATGGTCATGTCTATTGCGATCAGGACTCGAATCATTGATTAAAAAAAAAAAAATCGGATCACCTAATTTGTCAGTCTTGACAAATTCCAAGTCTAGTTAGGTGATCCGAGTATCCTCTCGGATCATCTTCTGTATCTGTACGGATTCTTTGTTGGTTGTTCTTCTTTATTTCTGGACAAAAGTTGTGTAGAGGTTAGCTCAGAAAGTCCTCTTGCTATCAATTTCAAAATTATACCATATATGTATCATGTCCCAAAGACGACAGATCTAATGTATCATAGTGATCAGTCGACCGTGACGTCGCTATGACGTCATTATATGAAAACACATTCTCAATCATATCTCATTAATGGAATGAAATTTTTTAATGAAATTTACGTCACCTATATTTCAAATTATGCGCATTCTACTCATGTTCTCAAAATTCATATTTTCTCTTAAAACGTGCGCGTACGCGCGCGTTGAAATATTTGTATGCTCCAATCGAACTCAAATTTTTTTTTGCACACGTTTCAGACAATTTGGAGCATTTTTTGAAAAATTGAAAAAATCGGACGGACGCGTACGCGCGCGCGCATATACGCACGCACAGCTCATATGCAATAACAATTTCCCGTTTTTTCACTTTGATCGGATGTCTGAAATGTCAAGGAATATTTCTACCAAGTTTCAAGTCAATCCGACTCAAAATGACGTCATACGGGCCGGTCAAAGTTGAAATTCCGCGCGCGCGTCAATGGCGATATACAGTGCAACAATGCCAAAAAACTACTAATTTTAAATCCGATTTTACTCGTAAGGATGGACGGTGACCCCCCATTTTCTTTACATATTCTGAAAGCTGATGAGTTGTAGATGCCATTTCATGGGTTGGCAATGCTGAAAAAATGATTAAAATATATCAAATTTCTTAATAAAGTAAAAAAAGTAAATTTTCAAAATGACGTCATCAAATTTCAAGTTCATTCAAACATATCTCACTTATTCTTCAGTTGATTTTCGTCCAAATTTCAATATGTTGTAGCTTATTAAATGGTCTTTCAGATATATAATAACAACAATTTGATTGGATGACGGCATCACCTCGTAAAAAGGGATTAAAAGTAACATTGTTAAATTTGACCAGTTTACGTGTTATCTCTATGGGAGTGCAGTTTTTCTGGAAATGAAAACTGACATGACTATCTTTATCGAGCACTAGCTCACTTATGCTTCGGTGAATTTCTCCCAGATTTTAGTATGTTGTAGCTGAGACTTTTGGCTATCGCAAGTGTACCCTTCGTTTTTTCATACGGAGTCGGCATCATGCCCAAAAGCTTGGTTGCAATTAAAGCTTATTTTCCATGTATTTTCATATTCCTTTCTTTCAGCAACTTTCTTTGCAATAACTCAAGAAAAACAAGCTCTATCAGCCCAATATTTTGCACATGTTTAGTTTATGTCACGTACATTATTTCATAAAATAACAACTGCTTGATCGGGCACCTTCTTGGGTATGTAAATTAGGGTCAAAGGTCAAAAATGTTTCATCCTGTATCTTGGTGAATACATGTCTTATCTTTCCCATATTTTGCATACGTAAAGACCATGTTACAAGAATCATTTCACAAAATAACCACTTTTTGCTCAGACGCCATCTTGTCTGTGCAAAATAGGGTCAAAGGTCATATGTACTTCTTTCTTTATCTTCATTATGACGTGTTATCTCTATGGGAGGGAATTTTTCTAGATGTGAAAATTGACATGATTGTCTTTATCGACGACTAGCTCAATTACCCTTCGGTGAATTTCTTCCAGATTTTAGTATGTTGTAGCCAATGTAATACTCTTTAAGTTTTGTTAATCAAAGTTTTAATCGGATGATGTCTTCACCTCGTGAAAATGGATATAATGTAACCATGTCAAATTTAACCAGTTTACGTGTTATCTCTATGGGAGGGAATTTTTCTGGAAATGAAAATTGACATGGCGGTCTTTATCGAGCACTAGTTCACTTACTCTTCGATGAATTTCTCCCAGATTTTAATATGTTGTAGCTGAGACTATGGGCTATCGTCATTTTCTCTCCATTTTTTCATACGACGCCGAGATCACGTCAAAAAACTTGGTTGAAATCAAACTTATCTTCGATGTATTGAGATATTTCTTTCTTTCTGCAACTTTCTTTGCAATAACTCAAGAAAGACATTCCCTATTACCCCCATATTTTGCACATGTTTAGTTCATGTCACGTACATTATTATAAGATAACAACTACTTGATCGAACACCATCTTGGGTAGGTAAATTAGGGTCAAAGGTCATAAATGTTTCATTCTGTATCTTCGTTATAGTCTATACTGAATTTGGTACCAAAGATGGCAGACCTGACTCTCTTTTCTAAATGAGAATTAAAACATCACACGGTCAATGTCATTAAACACAGATGAAACCTGTATGGTCATGCCTATTGCGATCAGGACTCGAATCATCGATTAAAAAAAATCGGATCACCTAATTTGTCAGTGTTGATAAATTCCAAGTCTAGTTAGGTGATCCGAGTATCCTCTCGGATCACCTATTGTATCTGTACGGATTCTTTCTTCTTCTTCTTCTTTATTTCTTTCTCCTCAAATGTTGTGCAGCGGTTAACTCAAAAAGTAATTCACCTATCACTTCTAAACTGATACCATATATGTATCACGTCATAAGGACGACAGATCTAATGTATCACTGTGATCAGTCAACCATGACGTCACTATGACGTCATTATCTGAAAACACGTTCACATTCGTATCTCATTAATGGAATGGATTTTCTCAATGAAATTTACATATCATATAGTTCAAGTCAAGTTCTATTGATATATTTCATAAAATTTAGTCACATTCATAGTAAACGAGCGCGTACGCGCGCGTTGAAATTTTAAAATGCTCCAATCGAGCTCAAAATTGTTTTGCACACGTTTCAGGTCATTTGGAGTATTTCAGAAAAAATCGACGGACGCGTACGCGCGCGCGCATATACGCACGCACAGCTCATATGCAATAGAAATTTCCCGTTTTTTCACACGTATCGCATGTCTGAAATGTCAAGGAATGTTTCTACCAAGTTTCAAGTCAATCCGAGTCAATATGACGTCATACGGGCCCGTCAAAGTTGAAATTCCGCGCGCGCGTCAATGGCGATATACAGTGCAACAATGCCAAAAAACCGCCAAATTTAAATCCGATTTTACTCGTCAGGATGGACGGTGACCCCCCATTTTCTTTACATATTTTGAAAGCTGATGAGCTGTACATATCATTTCATGGGTTGGCGATACTAAAAAAATGATTAAAAGATATCAAATTTCTTAAAGTAAAAAAAGTAAATTTTCAAAATGACGTCATCAAAATTCAAGTTCACTCGAGCGTATCTCACTTATCCTTTGCCAATTTTCACCTAACTTTCAGTATGTTGTAACTTATTTAATGTTCTTTCATATTTATAATTACAAAGTTTTGATTGGATGACGTCATCACCTCGTAAAAATGGATTGAAAGTATCCTTGTAAAATTTGACCAGTTTACGTGTTATTTCTACGGGAGAGCAGTTTTTCTGGAAGTGAAAATTGACATGACTATCTTTTTCGAGCGCTAGCTCACTTATGCTTCGGTGAATTTTTACCAGATTTTAATATGTTGTAGCTGAGACCTTGGGCTATCGTAAGTGTGCCCTTCGTTCTTTCATGTGATGTCGGGATCACGTCAAAAAACTTACTTGAAATTAAAGTTTATCTTCGATGTATTGAAATATTTCTTTCTTTTTGCAACGTTATGTGCAATAACTCAAGAAAAACATACCCTATCACCACCATATTTTGCACATGTTTAGTTCATGTCACGAACATTATTTCATAAAATAACAACGACTTGATCAGACGCCATCTTGGGTATGTAAATTAGGGTCAAACGTCATAGATGTTTCATCCTGTATCTTGGTGAATACATGTCCTATCTTTCCCATATTTTGCACACGTAAAGACCATGTTACAGGGATCATTTCATGAAATAACCACTTTTTGCTCAGATGCCATCTTGTCTGTGCAAAGTGGGGTCAAAGGTCATATGTACTTCTTTTTCTATTTTCGCTATGACGTGTTATCTCTATGGGAGGGAATTTTTTAGACGTGAAAATTGACATGACTCTCTTTATCGAGCACTATCTTACTTATGCTTCGGTGAATTTCTCTCAGATTTTAGTATGTTGTAGCTGAGACTTTGCACTATCACGACTCGAATCATTGATTAAAAAAGAAATCGGATCACCTTAATTTGTCAGTGATGACAAATTACAATCTCTAGTTAGGTGATCCGAGTATCCTCTCGGATCACCTTCTGTATCTGTACGGATTCTTTGTTAGGTGATCCGAGTATCCTCTCGGATCACCTTCTGTATCTGTACGGATTCTTTGTTTTTCTTCTTCTTTATTTCTCCTCAAAAGTTGTGTATCGATTAGCTCAGAAAGTGCTCCTCCTATCAATTTCAAAATTATACCATATATGTATCGTCTCCCAAAGACGGCAATCGAACTAAAATCAAAGTGATCAGTCGACCGTGACGTCACTATGACGTCATTATATGAAAACACATTCTCAATCATATCTCATTAATGGAATGGAATTTTTAAATGAAATTTACGTCACATATATTTCAAGTTATGCGCATTCTACTCATATTCTCAAAATTCATATTTTCTCTTAAAACGTGCGCGTACGCGCGCGTTGAAATATTTGTATGCTCAAATCGAGCTCAAGTTTTTTTTGCACACGTTTCAGACCATTTGGAGCATTTTTTGAAAAATTGAAAAAATTGGACGGACGCGTACGCGCGCGCACATATTCGCACACACAGCTCATAAGCAATGAAAATTTCCCGTTTTTTTAGACTTATCGGATGCCTAAAATGTCAATGAATATTTCTACCAAGTTTCAAGTCAATCCGACTCAATATGACGTCATACGGGCCAATCAAAGTTGAAATTCCGCGCGCGCGTCAATGGCGATATACAGTGCAACGATGCCAAAAAAACGCCAATTTTAAATCCGATTTTACTCGTCAGGATGGACGGTGACCCCCCATTTTCTTTACATATTCTGAAAGCTGATGAGTTGGACATGTTATTTCATGGGTTGGCGATGCTGGCAAAATAATTAAAAGATATCAAATTTCTTAATAAAGTAAAAAAAGTAAATTTTCAAAATGACGTCATCAAATTTCAAGTTCACTCGAGCGTATCTCACTTATCCTTTGCCAATTTACACCCAGATTTCAGTATGTTGTAGCTTATTAAATGATCTTTCATTAATGTAATTACAACATTTTGATTGGATGACGGCATCACCTCGTAAAAATGGATTGAAAGTAACATTGTCAAATTTGACCAGTTTACGTGTTATCTCTATGGGAGAGCAGTTTTCCTGGCAGTGAAAATTGACATGACTCTCTTTTTCGAGCACTAGCTCACTTACACTTCGGTGAATTTCTCCCAGATTTTAGTATGTTGTAGCTGAGACTTTGGGCTATCGTGAATGTGCTCTCCATTTTTTCATACGATGTCGGCATCACGTCGAAAAACTTGGTTGAAAATGGCACGAGGCTTTGATGCAGCGTCATTTTGCTTAATACACAGGGCCTATGGAGAATGAAATAGGTCATTGCGTAGCGCATCCGACTCGTAACCCTAAGGTCCCTGGTTCGAGGCTCACCCCTGCCAATATTTTTTTTAAATTTTTTAAAACACTTTTTTCCTTCTTTTTCTTTAATCTTAATCTCCCTTTCCTTACTTTATCTTTTCCTGATTTTTTTATGCTTCTCCTTGAAATTTCTATAAAATAACATAGTTTTTCTTTATTTTTCTTTCTTTCTACTACTTTCTGTGCAATAGATGAACAACAACAACGGCTATCAATCCCATATTTTGCACATGCTTAGTACATGTCACGTACATTATTTCATAAAATAACAACTACTTGATCGGACACCATCTTGGGTATGTAAATTAGGGTCAAAGGTCATAAATGTTTCATCCTGTATCTTGGTGAATACATGTCCTATCTTTCCCATATTTTGCACACGCAAAGACCATGTTACAAGAATCATTTCATAAAATCATCACTTTTTGCTTAGACGCCATCTTGGGTGTGCAAAGTTAGGTCAAAGGTCAAATATACTTCATTCTGTATTTCCGTTAGTGTATACGGAATTCGGTACCAAAGATGGCAGGTCTCACTCCCTTTTCTAAAAGAGAATCCAAACATCACACGGCCAATGTCCCGTCAACACAGATGAAACCTGTATGGCCATGAATATTTGGATCAGGACTCAAATCATTGATTTTCGAAGAGATCGGATCACCTAATTTGTCAGTGTTGACAAATTCCGGTTCTAGTTAGGTGATCCGAGTATCCTCTCGGATCACCTTCTGTATCTGTACGGATTCTTTGGTTCTTCTTCTTCTTCTTCTTTATTTCTCCTCAAAAGTTGTGCATCGATTAGCTCAGAAAGTGCTCTTCCTATCAATTTCAAAATCATACCATATATGTATCATGTCCCAAAGACGACAGATTTTATAAAATCAAAGTGATCAGTCGACCGTGACGTCACTATGACGTCATTATATGAAAACACATTCTCAATCATATCTCATTAATGGAATATAATTTTTCAATGAAATTTACGTCACATATAGTTCAAATCAAGGTGATTCTACTTGTGTTTTCAAAATTCATCTATACTCTTAAAACGTGCGCGTACGCGCGCGTTGAAATATTTGTATGCTCAAATCGAGCTCAAAATTTTTTTGCACACGTTTCAGACCATTTAGAGCATTTTTTGAAAAATTGAAAAAATCGGACGGACGCGTACGCGCGCGCACATATTCGCACACACAGCTCATATGCAATGGAAATTTCCCGTTTTTTTACACTTATCGGATGCCTTAAATGTCAAGGAATATTTCTACCAAGTTTCAAGTCAATCCGACTCAATATGACGTCATACGGGCCCGTCAAAGTTGAAATTTCGCGCGCGCGTCAATGGCGATATACAGTGCAACGATGCCAAAAAAACGCCAATCTTAAATCCGAATTTACTCGTCAGGATGGACGGTAACCCCCCATTTTCTTTACATATTCTGAAAGCTGATGAGTTGGACATGTTATTTCATGGGTTGGCGATGCTGGCAAAATGATTAAAAGATATCAAATTTCTTAATAAAGTAAAAAAAGTAAATTTTCAAAATGACGTCATCAAATTTCAAGTTCACTCGAGCGTATCTCACTTATCCTTTGCCAATTTACACCGAGATTTCAGTATGTTGTAGCTTGTTAAATGATCTTTCATTAATATAATTACAACTATTTGATTGGATGACGGCATCACCTCGTAAAAATGGATTGAAAGTAATATTGTCAAATTTGACCAGTTTACGTGTTATCTCTATGGGAGAGCAGTTTTTCTGGCAGTGAAAATTGACATGACTCTCTTTTTCGAGCACTAGCTCACTTATGCTTCGGTGAATTTCTCCCAGATTTTAGTATGTTGTAGCTGAGACTTTGGGCTATCGTAACTGTGCCCTCTATTTTTCATACGATGTCGGGATCACGTCAATAAACTTGGTTGAAATTAAACCTTATCTTCGATGTATTGAGATATTTCTTTCTTTCTGCAACTTTCTTTGCAATAACTAAAAAACAACAGCCCCTATCGCCCCCATATTTTGCACATGTTTAGTTTATGTCACGTACATTATTTCATAAAAAAACAACTACTTGATCGGACACCGTCTTGGGTATGTAAATTAGTGTTTCATCCTGTATCTTGCTGAATACTTGACCGAAAGATCGGTCTGTATCTGTCCGTCAGGGCATTCCCCGCACACTACGTCTGGCTTCACGGATCCCAATGATCCCGGCTCCTGTGTGGAGCATCGCGCACAGATCAAACGTCGTTGTACACCAAATTTCTGACAGCTTTTTTACATTCAAACAAGTTTGAACGTGACGACGCAACAGGCTGGTTGATGTGTGTTTTACGTTGAAAATTCGACCGAAATGTTGGATTATTCATTAATGTGGTGTGTGAAGTCTATTCTTGAATAGTTGATTTAACTGTACAAGCTTAAATTTGCCGACCTAGGGCCGTGAATTAGACGCAATCGAGAAGGGTGAGGTACCTCACCCAATTTTCCATAGAGACAGTGGTTAAGAATATCCACACAGCAATGGGTACTGGTACCTTCCGTCTGTCTACGGAGGACAGATTGTCTTTATCGAGCAGTAGCTCACCTAATGGTACGTTCCCACTGCCGATCAGATCAACTCGATCAATCCCGATCAAGCTTTTTTGGCCTGGTCGGGCTCGCTCGGCATTGGTATTCGGGGTCGATCTACCTTGATCGGCATCGCTCCTGCTTCCTTCACGATAATTTTGGACATGTCCAAAATATTCGAGTAGGAAGCCCGAACACCAACAGCTCGGGTAGTGATCGAGAAGAGATCGAGCTTATCGGGAATCGGTCGTATAGAAATCTAGTGTGGTCGGGACGGATTTTTCCCCGAGCTCAGTTCCCGATCATCTCGAGTTATACTCGAATGCGACACGATCGATTTCAGATCATCTCGATCGAGGATTCATCAGTTTCATGAATAACTCGACCGCTGCACGACCGCTACAGGACTGCTGTCGATTGATACTCGACTAAACTCGATCATGCTTCTACCGGCACTCGATCAAATATCGAGCACTTTTTGATAGTGGTTGCAGCAGGTGCAGACGTACTTTCTTAGCACTCATTTATTGTTCATGAAAATATATGCAGTCCTTGATCACGTTAAAAAGTTAAATGTCGTCAGTATCTTCAGCCACTCCTGGCCCACTGAAGAAAAGAAAAGGGCCACGAAGAGAGAAAAGACAATAAATCCTAAACAGCAGACATGGTAGAATTGGACTTTCCAGACAAAAATTTCAGAAGAAAGAAAGGAAACACGACTCTAACTGAGAAAAATTCGGTATTCTGGCAATACGACTGTAACGTGAAAGGAAATATTTTAGATTATTTACTTTAGTTATAAACTGAGAAATGTTTCTTGAATTCTATTGCTAGCTTGTCTGTTTCAAAGTTGAAGTTGATTACGTTGATATAAAATCTATTTCTTACGCTGACGTGTTAAAACGGCAGTTGTAACTTAGATTCATAAATGCTCAGTGACTTACTTTACTTTTATTTACGTAGATGTTACACTTTTGCTTCGCTTAATAATATTTCTTTTTTTTTTTCATTGAGAGTTGTATGTACATTGCTTGAAGTCCACCTTGATATCGATTGGTTATGGGATGAGTTGACAAAAAAATAAAAACCAAGATTTTCATCATTTTTGCTAATGTAAAATGTAGTATTGTTTTAATTTTCATAATAATGTACTCTGTTCCACATATCAGCACACTTCATGAATTTAGAAATTAATGTGATACATGTATTTCCTTTTACACACTCTTGGGCTTATACTTTATCAATGAATACATACATATTTTGCATTCACTTTTTCATTCTTAAATAATGAGAACAATAATGACAAAGATAACACGACTCAATAGGGCTGTAGGACAGTCATTTTTTTTAACTCTATATAATGGTGCATTTATGGGCATATAGGCCTATGTTTCATTTTAGACCAAGTTAATTTCAGCCCACCTATATGTAATGCACGTACGAAGCGTGGCGGTGTAATTTTTTTTTTTTTTTTTTCACGAGAGATCAAACTTTGATTTGCTATTCTTCACATCCAATGCAAATATTGAATGCATAATATGAACGAACCTATTATATTATACATGGTGTCCCGGCAGACAGAATGGTACAAAACTGTCTCTTATTTAAAAAGATATGAGCGACTGAATGAAATCGTTACATTGTTCAATAGGAAAAAACACCTCAAATTCTGTTTGACACAATGATAATCAATCTTTATGCAGGCCCTTTGATCTCCATGAAAATTTGTGATTTACAAAATCTGTAACTTTGGGCACTGATATCCTACTTGACTGAGCGATAGTGCAGCCGTAAAAACTGATAACGAATGCGTCAAAAAGTAACTACTAAAAACGGATAAAATGAATAAATACAAGTGAATGCATTTTTTTTTTGGGGGGGGGTACCTTTTTGAGTGGCTCACAAACAGAGTGATCAGTCTTTATCATCGTTTTTTTTTTTTCAGGAAAAATGACTATATAATCGAAACGCCTGCGCGAGAATTGATAATTGTGGTTTCAAAATAGGAAGTGTTCTTCTATCAACTAGGCCTATAGGTTTTCCCGGCCAATTTCGCTCTTTTGTCAGTCCAATTCCTAATTGCCGCATTCAATTTAGCAAAATATAGCATAGATGACATGTTCGGCAGTTCAATTTTATGATCTCTTCATTCAAATTCATTTTGGAGCATTCAAATTACCTTTAGCCTCATTCTAATTAACACTTTTTCAATTGAAATTCGTAAAACAAGCACCATTTCGTTATTCGTTCATTCAGTTTAGAATTATTTTGATTATAGTCATGTGATCACGGACATGCTGCTCTCGTTCATTCAAATTCATTTTGGCAATCAATTTAACATCTTTTGCAGTCAATTTAGCATGCATGTTTATGGTTTGGTTCTTTCTTTTTTATAACTTAGTTACTGTTCTCCAAGCGTCATTACGTTTCATATTTTCGTACTCATTTTAGACATTTTGGCAACATTTTTTTTTCTTTAATGTGCTTAGTGACTCTTCAAGTCCGAAGATAATGCAACATGTGCATGGCCACAACTTATCTCGCCGTTGAGCGCTTTATTCCATGTGTCAGCCAGTTCTAGGAAGTCAAGGTTATGATCATCAAATATTCCTATAATTCTTTTTCTATTTTCTTGAGAAAATTGTAATACGTCTGTTTTTAACTTGTGCCGTCATGACTGGAATAAGATGAAATTAAACTATATAATAGTATTGGTACATGCAGACCTAAAATGGCATGTAAGAAAGAAAAGGGGCGTTGCAGAACAGCAGATTCGAGTAATGGTCAAAAATACGATACTTTTACTGCTTAACAGTGCGTGGATTAAACAATAAGTCACATACAAATACGCGTCTAAATGTTATCAACTTTTCAAAAAAGAAATAACATGGCATTAATTTGAATGAACATGTTAGGAATTTGACTGCCCATACGCGAAATTGATGACTGAAGTACCCCTTTCGCCAGTCATGGCGAATTTGAATGACTGAAGAGCACGTGCCAATTTGAATGCCCGTTTTACGAATTCGAAAGGCACATGTGCAAATCTCATGGATCGGAATGCTAATTGAACGAACAACTTGCAATTTTGAATGAAAGAATGTGCAGTGACGAGGATTTCGCTAAATTGAATGAACCTTTTATCAAATGGACTGACAAAAGTGCGAAATTGGCCGGGAAAACCTATACCAAAGATAATCATTTCTTTCGTTCATTCATGCTTTTGCAATTAATAGTCAGTTTTATAGCACTCTTTTGGGCCATGCCGTATTCAAGTATAAATACTGAATTGTCTCATATAACCAAACGAATAACTGTAACCAATTCTTCTTTCACTCGATCACTGTACGAACCTGCCGACCCGTTCGATGCAAGATCTTACACAGATCGTGTCATGTCGAGCTGGTCTAAGAAGTCTAGTAGAAATCGAGTATTGACCGTGTAGCGATCGTGTATTGATTGTGTGCAGATCGGGATGTTCGAGTAGAGATCTATGTGGTTGTCGAGGAGAGATACTGGAGATGTCGAGAATGGTCGGGTGTGGATCGTACAAGATCGAATAGCGGTCGGAAAGGGATCGTGTTGAAGGACGATCGAGCATTTGGTCGGGATTGCTCTGGTAAAAATAGGTGATCGGGATTGATCTCGCTTGATCGAGTTGATCTGATCGGCAGTGGGAACGGGGTATAACTGCGACAGCCGCCACACGCAGTTATAGCTCACCGTGCCCTTCGGTGAATTTCACCATATTTCACCATATTAACCGTACTTGGGTATGTGGGCCTATGTATGCCTGTGTATGCCTATGTATGCTAGAAAATCACAAGAAATCACAAGGATGGACATGCCATCGCTGTGCCTCCGCCTCTGAGAGCTAAAGACATAATGCAACTGATTTATCTGTGATTTCATGCATCTGGACCTGCTGAACATGAATTTTGTGGTTCTGTCCCTGCTGCAAACACCGCTGCAAACAACAGTCTTTCGCGCTATAGTCCCACACATTCATCTTCGTGTCATGGACCACCAGTTCTTCATGCAGAAATTGCAGTGACAATGACGATCTGCTGTAAGTTTTTTTTCTGATATTGCATACTCCACAGGACCAATATTACATGCCCTCTTGCTACAGTGACCTGTGTCTCTCAGCCTTATATTTGTGGAAACCCTGAACTTAATCAATGTCAATGCACAGTGTGCTTGGATAAACTGATGATACTGAGTGTTAGTTATACATGTCAACTGTGTACTGTGCATACGTGTATCTGTAGCGGTGCTGAATGGAATGCTATGTGCAAGCAAGTTGTACGTACTTCAGTCGCCTAGCTACACAGTGTACTGCTTGTAGACTACTGAGTATCTCATGTGACATCTGAAGTGTAAAGCCTCATCTTCTCAGAACTCAAAACCTCCCGTGATTATCACCAAATGACTATCACAAGTGTTCTTCACGTGACGGTATATAAGAGTACTCCTATTACTATTAGACCTCCCTCAAAGTGAAGATGAATTGACTTATGCTACGATCATAGTCTCAGAGTGCTAATGTGGATTACAGCTACAGTCCACTGGCTGCTTCTCTGCAGTCAGTATGCCTGACCTCGCCATTTCTGTTCATCACTGAGTATAGCACCGTAATAGTCATCACTCCAGATTTCAGTACTACTGTCACACTGTCTGTCGCACCTGATACCCCAATATGGCGACCCGCAAAGGGAAAGCCACAAGTACTGAAGAAATCATTCAGGCTTTTGGAGAGTATATCCAGAGTCCTGATTTCCTTAAAGCCATCGAAGAAGCTGTTGAGAAAGCCATGAATAAACAAATGACAAAGTTTGTCCAGCGCCTTGACCTAATTGAGCAAAAGTGCACCAGTCTCAAGGAGAAGTCCGATCAACATGATGGCTGCATCTTTGACCTGGAAGCATCCCTCAAAGCAAAAGATGCTGAAATAAAACGTCTCACCACCGCTCTTGATGATCAAGCAACAGCTGTCAACAATCTCAAACTGACGATGAATGAAGCAGAGCAATATTCCCGCCTCAACTCCCTGAAGTTCCATGGTGTCAAAGAGAGCAGACTACATGTAGAAGACACAGACCAACTCATCCGCCACCTCTGTTCCGACCAGCTCGATGTGCCCATTACTCTCAATGATCTTGACAGATCGCATCTTGTTGCCCCCCGCAACGACATCGCGACATCCCAGCCGTCAAACTTTGTTGCCAGCAACAAACAGAAAGACAATAAAGAAGACCATCCGTAGTAAATGTGACTTGGAAAAGCTTTGACATGGGCCTAAATTGATCCCAAATAGGCACTCAGATATTGGGTAACTTGTTGAATTTTGTATATTTTTTTTTTCTTTGTGAATTATATGTACACACTTGTATATCGCTGATTTTCTGTATAACTTTTGCACTTCTTTTCTTTTTTCTTTTTTTTTTCCCAAATGTTTGAGCCTCGTAATAGTTTGATTACTCAAGTGGTCGAAGACAATGGAACCTCAGATACTTTATATACAGATACTCCATTAATAGTGCATGATGATGTGAGGGTTTCTCCCTTAACATCTGTTTTTCAGGAAGAATCAACTACATCTTCCAATTTCTGTAGTGAACAAAATGAAAATGTTGTTGAAAATGAAGAAACTCACTCAAGTGTAGTCAAGTATTATCTGGCTAACGAGTTTGATGTAACAGTTCATTAATGTTAACAGATAATTTTAGTATGTTACATTTTAATGTTACATACATTATTTCATAAAATAACAACTACTTGATCAGACACAGTCTTGGGTATGTAAATTAGGGTCAAAGGTCATAATCGTTTCATCCTGTATCTTGGTGAATACATGTCTTATCTTTCCCATATTTTGCACATGCAAAGACCATGTTACAAGAATCATTTCACAAAATAACCACTTTTTGCTCAGATGCCATCTTGGGGGTGCAAAGTGGGGTCAAAGGTCAAATATACTTCATTCTGCATCTTTGATAGTGTATACGGAATTCAGTACCCAAGATGGTAGGTCTGACTCCCTTTTCAAAATGAGAATCCAAGCATCACACGACAAATGTCCCTAATCTCAGGTGAAAACTCGATTCATTGATTTAAAAAAAATCGGATCACCTAATTTGTCAGTCTTGACAAATTCCGAGTCTAGTTCTTCTTTTTCTTCTTCTTTATTTCTCCTCAAAAGTTGTGTTTCGATTAGCTCAGAAAGTGTTCCTCCTATCAATTTCAAAACTATACCATATATGTATCATGTCCCAAAGTCGACAAATTTTATAAAATCATAGTGATCAGTCACCCGTGACGTCACTATGACGTCATTATATGAAAACACATTTTCATGCATATCTCATTAATGGACAGAAATTTTTCAATTAAATTTACGTCACATATATTTCAAGTCAAGCGCATTCTACTCATATTATCAAAATTCACATTTATTATTAAAAAGTGCGCGTACGCGCGCGTTGAAATATTTGTATGCTCAAATCGAGCTCAAATTTTTTTTGCACACGTTTCAGACCATTTCGAGCATTTTTTGAAAAATTGAAAAAATTGGACGGACGCGTACGCGCGCGCACATATACGCACGCACAGCTCATATGCAACAGAAATTTCCCGTTTTTTTACACGTATCGGATGTCTGACATATTAAGGAATGTTTCTACCAAGTTTCACGTCAATCCGACTCAATATGACGTCATACGGGCCCGTCAAAGTTGAAATTCCGCGCGCGCGTCAATGGCGATATACAGTGCAACAATGCCAAAAAACCGCCAATTTTAAATCCGAGTTAACTCGTTAGGATGGACGGTGTCCCTCCATTTTCTTTACATATTTTGAAAGCTGATGAGTTGTACATATCATTTCATGGGTTGGCGATACTGAAAAAATGATTAAAAGATATCAAATTTCTTAATAAAGTAAAAAAAGTACATTTTCAAAATGACGTCATCAAATTTCAAGTTCACTCGAGCGTATCTCACTTATCCTTTGCCAATTTTTACACAAATTTCAGTATGTTGTAGCTTATTAAATGCTTTCTCATTAATATAATAACAGCATTTTGATTGGATGACGGCATCACCTCGTAAAAATGGATTCAAAGTAATCTTGTCAAATTTGACCATTTTACGTGTTATCTCTATGGGAGTGCAGTTTTTCTGGAAATGAAAATTGACATGACTATCTTTCTCGAGCCCTATCTCACTTATGCTTCGGTGAATTCCTCCCAAATTTTAGTATGTTGTAGCTGAGACTTTGGGCTATCGTGAATGTGCCCTTCATTTTTTCATACGACGTCGGCATCACGTCAAAAAATTTGGTTGAAATTAAAGCTTATCTTCGATGTATTGAGATATTTCTTCCTTTCTGCAACTTTCTTTGCAATAACTCAAGAAAGACAACCCCTATCACCCCCATATTCTGCACATGTTTAGTTCATGTCACGTACATTATTTCATAAAATAACAACTACTTGATCGGACACCATCTTGGGTATGTAAATTAGGGTCAAAGGTCATAAATATTTCATCCTGTATCTTAGTAAATACATGTCCTATCTTTTCCATATTTTGCACACGTAAAGACCATGTTACAAGGATCATTTCACAAAATAACCACTTTTTGCTCAGATGCCATCTTGTCTGTGCAAAGTGGGGTCAAAGGTCATATGTACTTCTTTTTGTATCTTCGTTATGACGTGTTATCTCTATGGGAGGGAATTTTTCTAGATGTGAAAGTTGACATGATTGTCCTTATCGAGCACTAGCTCACTTACCCTTCTGTGAAATTCTCCCAGATTTTAATATGTTGTAGCTGAGACTTTGCGCTATCGTCCGTGTGCCTTTTGTTTTTTAATACGATGTCGGGATCATGCTAAAAAACTTGGTTGAAATTAAAGCTTATCTTCGATGTATTGAGATATTTCTTTCTTTTTGCAACTTTCTTTGCAATAACTCAAGAAAAACAGCCTCTATCACCCCCATATTTTGCACATGTTTAGTTCATGTCACGTACATTATTTCATAATATAACAACTAACTTGATCGGACACCATCTTGGGTATGTAAATTAGGGTCAAAGGTCATAAATGTTTCATCCTGTATCTTGGTGAATAATTGTCCTATCTTTCCCATATTTTGCACACGCAAAGACCATGTTACAAGAATCATTTCACAAAATAACCACTTTTTGCTCAGATGCCATCTTTGGTGTGCAAAATGGGGTCAAAGGTCAAAATATACTTCATTCTGTATCTTCGTTAGTGCATACGGAATTCGGTACCAAAGATGGCAGGTCTGACTCCCTTTTCTAAATGAGACTTCAAACATCACATGGCCAATGTCCCCTCAACACAGATGAAACCTGTATGGTCATGCCTATTGGGATCAGGACTCAAATCATTGATTTCCCAATAGATCGGATCACCTAATTTGTCAGTGTTGACAAATTCCGAGTCTAGTCTTCTTTATTTCTGGACAAAATTTGTGCAGAGGTTAGCTCAGAAAGTGCACTGCCTCTCAATGTCAAACTTATACCATATATGTATCATGTCGCAAAGACGACAGCGCAAGTAAAATAATAGTGATCAGTCGACCGTGACGTCACTATGACGTCATTATATGAAAACACATTTTCATTCATATCTCATTATTGGAATGGAATTTTTCAATGAAATTTACGTCACATATATTTCAAGTCAAGCGCATTCTACTCATATCAAAATTCACATTTATTATCAAAAAGTGCGCGTACGCGCGCGTTGAAATATTTGTATACGCAAATCGAGCTCAATTTTTTTTTGCACACGTTTCAGACCATTTGGAGCATTTTTTGAAAAATTGAAAAAATTGGACGGACGCGTACGCGCGCGCACATATACGCACGCACAGCTCATATGCAATAGAAATTTCCCATTTTTTCACACGGATCGGATGCCTGAAATGTCAAGGAATGTTTCTACCAAGTTTCAAGTCAATCCGACTCAATATGACGTCATACGGGCCCGTCAAAGTTGAAATTCCGCGCGCGCGTCAATGGCGATATACAGTGCAACAATGCCAAAAAACCGCCAATTTTAAATCCGATTTTACTCGTCAGGATGGGCGGTGACCCCCCATTTTCTTTACATATTTTGAAAGCTGATGAGTTGTACATATCATTTCATGGGTTGGCGATACTGAAAAAATGATTAAAAGATATCAAATTTCTTCTTTTTCTTCTTTCTCCCCAAAAGTTGTGCATCGATTAGCTCAGAAAGTCCTCTTCCTATCAATTTCAAACTTATACCATATATGTATCGTCTCCCAAAGACGGCAATCGAACTAAAATCAAAGTTATCAGTCGACCGTGACGTCACTATGACGTCATTATATGAAAACACATTCTCAATCATATCTCATTAACGGAATGGAATTTTTCAATGAAATTTACGTCACATATATTTCAAGTCAAGCGAATTCTACTCATATTCTCAAAATTCATCTATACTTTAAAACGTGCGTTGAAATATTTGTATGCTCGAATCGAGCTCAAATGTTTTTTTGCACACGTTTCAGACCATTTGGAGCATTTTTTGAAAAATTGAAAAAATTTTACGCACGCGTACGCGCGCGCGCATATACGCACGCACAGCTCATATGCAATAGAAATTTCCCGTTTTTTCACACTTATCACCTGCCTGAAATGTCAGGGAATATGTCTACCAAGTTTCAAGTCAATCCGACTCAATATGACGTCATACGGGCCCGTCAAAGTTGAAATTCCGCGCGCGCGTCAATGGCGATATACAGTGCAACAATGCCAAAAAAAACGCCAATTTTAAATCCGATATTACTCGTCAGGATGGACGGTGACCCCCCATTTTTTTTTTACATATTCTGAAAGCTGATGAGTTGTACATGTCATTTCATGGGTTGGAGATGCTGGAAAAATGATTAAAAGATATCAAATTTCTTAATAAAATAAAAAGAGTAAATTTTCAAAATGACGTCATCAAATTACAAGTTCACTCGAGCGTATCTCACTTATCCTTTGCCCATTTTCACCCAGATTTCAGTATGTTGTAGCTTCCTAAATGTTCTTTCATTAATACAATAACAACATTTTGATTAGATGACAGCATCACCTCGTAATATTGGATTGAGAGTAATCTTGTCAAATTTGACCAGTTTACGTGTTATCTTAATGGGAGTGCAGTTTTTCTGGAAATGAAAACTGACATGACTATCTTTTTCGAGCACTAGCTCACCTATGCTTCGGTGAATTTCTCTTAGATTTTAATATGTTGTAGCTGAGACTTTGGGCTATCGTTAATGTGCCCTTCATTTTTTCATACGGTATCGGGATCACGTCCAAAAACTTGGTTGAAATCAAAGCCTATCTTCGATGTATTTTCATATTTCTTTCTTTTTCCAACTTTCTTTGCAATAACTCAAGAAAAACATACCCTATCACCACCATATTTTGCACATGTTTAGTTCATGCCACGTACATTATTTCATAAAATAACAACTACTTCATCAGACGCCATCTTGGGTATGTAAATTAGGGTCAAAAGTCATAAATGTTTCATCCTGTATCTTGGTGAATACATGTTCTATCTTCCCCATATTTTGCACACGTAAAGACCGTGTTACAAGGATCATTTCACAAAATAATCACTTTTTGCTCAGATGCCATCTTGTCTGTGCAGATCGGGGTCAAAGGTCATATGTACTTCTTTCTTTATCTTCGTTATGACGTGTTATCTCTATGGGAGGGAATTTTTCTAGATGTGAAAATTGACATGATTGTCTTTATCGAGCACTAGCTCACTTACCCTTCGGTGAATTTCTCCCAGATTTTAATATGTTGTAGCTGAGACTTTGCGCGATCGTACGTGACCCTTTGCTTTTCATATGGTGTCGGGATCACGTCCAAAAACGTGGTTGAAATTAAAGGTTATCTTCGATGTATTTCCATTTTTCTTTCTTTTTCCAATTTTCTTTGCCCCTATCATCCCCATATTTTGCACATGTTTAGTTCATGTCACGTACATTATTTCATAAAATTACAACTACTTGATCAGACACCATCTTGGGCATGTAAATTAGGGTAAATGATCATAAATGTTTCATCCTGTATCTTGGTGAATACATGTCCTATCTTTCCCATATTTTGCACACGTAAAGACCATGTTACAAGGATCATTTCACAAAATAACCACTTTTTGCTCAGATGCCATCTTGTCTGTGCAAAGTGGGGTGAAAGGTCAAATATACTTCATTCTGTATCTTCGTTAGTGTATACGGAATTGTGTACCATAGATGGCAGGTCTGACTCCCTTTTCTAAATGAGAATCCAAACATCACACGGCCAATGTCCACTAAACACAGATGAAACTGGTATGGTCATGCCTATTGGGATCAGGAGACTCAAATCGTTGATTTACGAACAGATCGGATCACCTAATTTGTCAGTCTTGACAAATTCCGAGTCTAGTTCTTCTTCTTTCTCCGCAAAAGTTTTGTATCGGTTGGCTCAGAAAGTGTTCTTTCTATCAATTTCAAACTTATACTATATATGTATCATGTCCCAAAGACGACGGGCCTAATAAAATCATAGTGATCAGTCGACCGTGACGTCACTATGACGTCATTATATGAAAACATATTCTCAATCATATCTCATCAATGGAATGGAATTTTTCAATGAAATTTACGTCATATATATTTCAAGTTAAGCGCATTCTACTCATATTCTCAAAATTCTTATTTATCCTTACAGCGTGCGCGTACGCGCGCGTTGAAATATTTGTATGCTCAAATCGAGCTCAACTTTTTTTTGCATACGTTTCAGACAATTTGGAGCATTTTTTGAAAAATTTAAAAATTTGGACGGGCGCGTACGCGCGCGCACATATACGCACGCACAGCTCTTATGCAATGGAAATTTCCCGTTTTTTTACTCTTATCGGATGCCTGAAATGTCAAGGAATATTTCTACCAAGTTTCAAGTCAATCCGACACAATATGACGTCATACGGGCCCGTCAAAGTTGAAATTCCGCGCGCGCGTCAATGGCGATATACAGTGCAACTATGCCAAAAAACCGCCAATTTTGAATCCGATTTTACTCGTCAGGATGGACGGTTACCCACCATTTTCGTTACATATTCTGAAAGCTGATGAGTTGTACATATCATGTCATGGGTTGGCGATGCTGGAAAAGTGATTAAAAGATATCAAATTTCTTATTAAAATAAAAGAAGTAAATTTTCAAAATTACGTCATCAAATTTCAAGTTCACTCGAGCGTATCTCACTTATCCTTTGTCAATTTATACCCAGATTTCAGTATGTTGTAGCTCAGGTATATTAAATGTTCTTTCATTAATGTGAAACAACATTTTGATTAGATGACGGTATCACCTCGTAAAAATGGATTGAAAGTAATCTTGTCAAACTTAACCAGTTTACGTGTTATCTCTATGGGAGTGTAGTTTTTCTTGAAATGAAAATTGACATGACTATCTTTATCGACCACTAGCTCACTTATGCTTCGGTGAATTTCTCTAAGATTTTAGTATGTTGTAGCTGAGACGTAGGGCTATCTTTATTGTGCCATTCATTTTTTCATATGTTGTCGGGATCACGTGAAAAAACTTGGTTGAAATTAAAGCTTATCTTCGATGTATTGAAATATTTCTTTCTTTCTGCAACTTTCTGTGTAATAACTCAAGAAAAACATACCATATCACCACCAAATTTTGCATATATTTAGTTCATGTCACGAACATTATTTCACAAAATTACAACTACTTGATCAGACGCCGTCTTGGGTATGTAAATTAGGGTCAAAGGTCATAAATGTTTCATCTTGTATCTTGGTAAATATATGTCCTATCTTTCTCATATTTTGCACACGTAAAGACCATGTTAGAAGGATCATTTCACAAAATAACCACTAATTGCTCAGATGCCATCTTGGGT
The DNA here is from genome assembly GCF_964275005.1 of Diadema setosum. Classification (NCBI taxonomy): domain Eukaryota; kingdom Metazoa; phylum Echinodermata; class Echinoidea; order Diadematoida; family Diadematidae; genus Diadema; species Diadema setosum. Next base: position 360,353 of record NC_092696.1, read on the forward strand.
GTGCAAAGTGGGGTCAAATGTCATATGTACTTCTTTCTCAATCTTCGCTATTACGTGTTATCTCTATGGGAGGGAGTTTTTCTTGATGTGAAAATTGACATGACTATCTTTATCAAGCACTCTCTCACTTATGATTCAGTGAATTTCTCCTAGATTTTAAAGGGGAAAAATACCAAGTGGAAAGGTGCATCAGGTTGTCTCAAATCATCTTGAAAACCATGCCTAGGACTGTAATTATGTTAGAGGTATTGTAAGCTAACTCTCCTGAAAATTTTGACCAGAAAAACTGCTTATTATTAATTCTGGGGAAGAAAATGTGAGGCCTTCCGTTCGGCTAAATTCTTCGATTTTTAGAGCAACCCGCTGTACTAAGGCAACGATTGACCGTTATTGTAATAGCGCCACCGTGCGGTGGCGAGGCGAAATACTATACCGAGCCGTTGCTGTGTGGTGGCCGCCGTGCGAAAAACCAATGATCCACCACACAACCAACCAGCGCTGCATACTGTACGTCTGAAGCTCCTTTGCACTGCTGTCATGCCATGCGGTTATATGCATTGGCATGCCCCAGACGCGAAGGCCAGGCAGGGCTGACATCGAACAATGATCAGCAGCTAGGCAATAAGTAGGCAGGCAGGAAGGGTCAGTAGCTCCATGGTCGGAGTGTCCGTGTACTGTATGCAACCTGATACCACAGGACCAGCTCCAATATACTATCGTGTTTCCACACAACACACACACACACACACACACACACACACACACTAGTATATAGACAACCAACACTCCATACAGCGCTGCTGGTTAGCTAGCTGGCCGGTACATACACCGAAGAGATTTTTCTCCTCGATCTCTTCGTGGTACTCATCTCAGTGATTGATACTGCACTGCACTCAGGTTGCGTTGCCGACTGCATGCGATACATTATTTTGTACAGTGTGTACTAGCTACATGTAGTAGTACAATCAGCGAGCTCGAGATTGGCGGGAAGTTGGAGTCTTGGACCTACACCTGTGTATGAGCAGGGAGGTGGATTTCTTTCTTCCACCTCCCCGGACCTAGCTAGCAGAGCAAAAGTTGACTGTATACGCTGTTATTTTCGCGTACAGATTTTCACGAGTAACAGAGCCATAGACCTTTTTTTTTTTTTTTTTTAACTCCACGAAGGGAGGTGAGAGTCTCTTCCCACATCCCCGCTCCAAGCAAAATTTTGCTTCGTGTCTGTCTCTAGTATAGTATTGTGGGTATTTATTGTCGCGCTATGTACACCCCAAGTCCTTACCGAACAGGCCACGAACATTCATTGCCTTGTGACGATACGCCCTGGGCCCCGTCTTATAAAGCCTTCAAATCAATCACAAGTCCCCAAATCAATCGCAACTTGCATTGCAGCACACACAAAACTTGTGATTGATTTCTATCACAAGTCTTTGTAAGACATGCCCCTGAGCTGACGAGGAACAGTTACGGGAGGGCTGCCCTCTCGCTCAAGACTGCAAATCAATACAACACAGATAAATTGCCGCAAAAGTACTTGTACCATCGCACCAGTGAGTGACTTAGTAGACAGTTCACCGGTACTATACATGTGCTCCGTCAGGGAATAATCTTTCAGAATCCACACTGAAACGTCATGCCTTGTAATACATATTGTAGCAGCATTCTGGCAGCATGCTGGAGCTGACAGTGCCCGTAACCCGTGGCACTAAAGGTTTCAGGTTTTGTTTGGTTTTGCTTTTGTTTGTTTGTTTGGGTTGTTTGCGAGCCCCTAGTACATTGTACTACGTTGCACTACATGTACAATGGTTACCTTGAAATACTGTTACATGTATGGAGCCTAGCAATACAGAGGTATACAATTTTCCTAAATCTCCTAGCTGTTCTCCTGCTTGAGATTTTAGTTTCTAACTTGACTGTCATCGTCTGTTGAAAAATAAGCCTTAGATAGCATGAGATAACATCTAAGAACCCTATAGAGCTGGACCCCGGCCACAAGGAACTCATCGCGCTTCGCGCACATCGAGTTGGAGTGTCCCGTTTGCTAGGGGTTTCAGGCGGGAGAATCTCTAGATCAGAAGCGTGCTTGAGGTTGGAGTCACTGGCAAGTCTAGTAAATACTAATAAACTGACTCTCTCATTGTGACAATCATACTGTGTGTATACTACTGGACGAAAATCTATTAGAGGAACAGGTCGCCTCGATCAATCCATGAAAGTACTCGTAATAACCTTCAACGTAGTGAGTATACACTCATAGAAAAAAAGGTTCTTTTGAGCACCATTAAATGGTTCTCAGCATTGCCACAATAGCGACACCCTTTTTGGTGCTCGTGAGAACCTTTTTTAAATGGTGCTTGTCGGCACCTTTTGCAAAAGGTGCCCATTAGAACCTTTTTCCCGATGAAATGGCGCTCGTGAGTACCATTTGAAAGGTGCCCATGGGCACCTTTTTTACTAATGATGGGCACCTTTTTGACTCTTTTCAAAAGGTGCTCATGAGAACCATTTCATTGGAAAAGGTTCTAATGGGCACCAATGTTAAAAGGTGCTGACAGGCACCATTTAAAAAGGTTCTCACAGGCTCCAAAAAAAGGTGTTGCTATTGTGGCAGTGCTGAGAACCATTTAATGGTGCTCAAAAGAACCTTTTTTTTTTTCCTTTGAATGTAGTATGTGAATTGATGTCTGTTTATTTTTGGTGTGTTTCACACGCAGTGCTGGTAAGTTGCTTCACTGGCACCATTCTTAAAGGTACATTTGTACATATCTGTATTGAAAATGTGCATCACAAACTCATTTGAAATGAAATGAATTGAACTGAATTTCATCTCATCAGTCAAACATACGTACAAAACATACATATTAGCAATACATAGGCATGTCATACATTATCGTTGACACTGGAAAAAAACCAAGGATAACACACCCATGCACACACAGTTTCACAAGCATGAATACAAACGTGTACATGAAGATTTTGTTCGCAAAAAAACCAATAAGTCCATATTTGCCAAATGGAGATATTTGCGATTAAAGGTCAAGAAAAATAAAGAGAATAATAAGAAAATTTTTGCTTCTTTTGACGATAACTTAAAAAATGTACCTTTATATGCAGTGACCAATATGTAATTTAAAATGTATTATTTTGTACTCTATGACAGAGACCATACTTCAAAATCTTCAAAAATGGACTTATCGGATTTTGCAAACAAACTTTCAGATGTACATGAAATTCACCATTATTTTTTCATGAAACATCACACAATAACTGAAAACCATAGAAATTTGCTCTTTCACAAATTCGCAGAAATGTATTTATTCACCTTAACTTTTACAATCTAAAGGTGAGGTTTGTATTTGCCATGTTATAATCTGTCAAATATTCTTAACAAAATATTTTCATTTGTTCACTAATTTTTTTTTTCCACAATATTTGTCATTTGTGTACCGAGCAGTTCTTGAAACACCATCATACATCTCTGTACAAATGATATGAAATAGCAAGAGGTACATCAGGCTTTTGAAATACATAACAAAATTTCTAATTCTCTGTGAAATAATTCCTGCATGGATGAGATACAGTAATTGTGTCAGTCTTAAGATAGGCAGAAGTCAAGTATACATTACTTACAGTTATTGTAAGTATAGTATGAGGAACTTTTTCCACATATTTGCTAGTTTGTTTGGTGTTGTTTTTTTTTTCTTTTAAAGCATATTTGTCCTAAAAGCAACTACAAAGGGCACGAAAACAATTCCATTAAACAGGACCTTTGGTATTGTCACAGAAAACATACATTATATTTGTGGTATGATACTTGGGAGAGGATAAGCTTTACACTCCTCCGCTTCACTTCACTTCACATTTAGAACGTCGAGTTCTTGAATTAACTTATCTTTGTTTGTATCCGAGTGACTTTTTTTTTTCTTCTGCAATTTGAAAGCACCATAGACAATTCTATACAACTGCAAATACAAGAAGAGTATCAATTCAGGTTAATCATGACCTCTGACAATTTACAGTATGTCCTACGAAAACACACACACACACACACACACACACACACACACACACAAAAGAACACATTGTTTTATAATGTGAAGGATAATAAGAATCCCAAGGGGAAAAGAGCTAGGATACCACACCCACACAGTTTCACAAGAATGAATGAACAAAATTCCTCAACCATGATCTAAAATAACATTGGGAATCAATAAAAATTTACACTTTTTTAAAAGCAGAACCTTAAATTCATTAGAGTAAACAACACGTAATTCCTGCGTGGGTATAAATGCAATAAGTTTTACCAGTCTAGGTGCAAACTTTAGAAAGTGTGCAGAAATTGACCACACAATAACTGGAGAAGTATAAAGAGCATTTTCCGTTTGTGCTTTTAAAGTTTAAAACTATGAATGACTCCACTTCTCAGATTGGCATCTGGTCTGATCTCATTACGTCCCCCCCCCATACAGTTGATTTAAAGTTGTTAAATGCAAATTATACTGAAACATTATCACTGGTACATTGTAAGTTGCAAATACTGTATTGGGATCATAACAAAACATATGTGACCCTCCATCACACAAACCAACAAAAAGTCGCCAGACATGGATTTTTGGCTGACGGCAGATTCTGAAAGAGCAGCTATAAAATACACTACAAGTCAATGCAAACGGACTTACCTACCCTATCTACATATTTCTAAAAGGTTTTCTCTGGCAGCATCAGTGTTTTCTCTTTAACTCAGCTCATTCTTGGCTAGCGTAGGTTTCTGGTCGATGCTGGCAACGGGCTATCCGGGCTAAAATTGTCATTCTGATCGATGTATTCTTTTGGGCACCCAGCTCATTCTTGACTATCCCAGGGTTCTGTCTGATGCTGTCAACGGGCTATCACAGGCTGTCATTCTGATCGATGTATTGTCTTAGGAACACAGCTCATTCTCGACTAGCCCAGGGTTCTGGCTGATGCTGTGGATGGGCTATCCAGGGCTCTTATTCTCATCGATGAATTCTTGTGTTAAGCTTACGGTTCTGGCCGATGTTGTCAACGGTCTGTCTCGCACGGGCTGTCTCTCTGATCAATGTAGAGTCTACCTTGTTCCCTAACCGCACCAGCGACCCAAACACGTCCGTACTGCTTGGTTATCGTCCCGGCCGGAGTTACTTGTTCCCTGGTTTCTGTGCATGTTGCGTCCACTTCCCTGACATATGAATTGAAAGATACAATAGACCTACACCGCGTTAATAAAACAAAGTCATTGCTATAATTCGATAAACAGAACACGGCATTACATGACGTGACTCCTTACTTAGAATAAGCCTAAAAACATACTGAAGAGATTTTGACCTAGGCCTACTGGGCTGTAGACAGACCTCTATTGGCTCTATCAAACGTTAACACTAACAACAGTTAGGCCTATAACTTATATAGAACAAATTTCCTTATTGCATGTACCGGTATAGGCCTTACCCCGGGGCGCTCCTTGTACACAGTTATATCTTTGCGTTCGGCGTCCTGGCTGTTTTTCGGAGTTAGTAGACTCTACTTTTAATAGGCATAAACGTTACATGCAGGCCTAACTAAAGTAACTTAGCCCGGCCCAGTCGCTGTAAAAACGTGACAGCCATCTCCGCACGGCGTCTGTTCGGGCTAGCCCATTGCTATGCCAAATTTCTCATTGTAAAGTGTTAACGTTCGGCCTAACATGTTATTAATTGTTAGATCTGGATTTACTGCACCTGGTAAACATTACACAAGATAGCAGCTACGATCAAATTAGATCTTACATTAGGATCTAACCGTTAAAGGTTATCACTGTACTGACTGAAAACGAAAACTGAGTGATGAATCTAACTTGATTTTGTACCAACGAATGTCATCTAAAAATGAGATAAAACCACATTAAAACTAAAAATCTTACCTATTCTGCTAAATTGTGATGACTGCCATGGCGAAAATGGAATTGGCATCAGTGACACGTTTCCAGTCCACTTTGACAAAATTAATGTCTAGCCCATTGTTAAAGTTACCGGGTGCCGTTCGTTATGGGTGTGATGCATAGACCTACTGTGTAGTTGCGTCTACTAGCCGTCTGCTGCAGCATGCACGGTATTGCATTGGCACTCTATCGGATCTAGCTGCCCGCTGTGGTGGTAGGTTTGCATAGGCAGGCGCGCAGGCAGCCACAGCACAGGGCTACATAGCCGCGGTGCGTGCCGCGGCGGTTACATACACAAGATTCCCATTTGCGGTGGTGCAACAGTGCAGTACTAGTATGTGTGCGTTTACGCGTACGCATATCTGATCGAGCGCTAAAATTGGATGGTGGCAGCTATCAGTTGGCACGCAGCCAAGAGAAGTCATTAGTCTACGATAAAAACAATATGTACTTTTTATTATCACAGCAGTAGAAACAAATGCAATATTTTTGGACCAATACCACATTTTTGGTGATTCTTACATCTGGCATTCGAATATATAGCAAGGGGAAAAATGAAAGTGGACCTGAAGATATTGTTTGACCTGCAGGAGTACCACAAATAACACTCGGGGACTGGGTCGCATACTAGCAAATGGTGACGAACGGAACCATTTCGATTGGGAACCATTTATAGGTGCTCATCGGAACCATTTTGCGAGAACCATCTGATGAGAACCATTTTGGAGCCGACGAGAACCATTTGAGAACCTTTTTTTCTTAGAGTGTAGTGTACAATGTAATATGCCAATGTAATGACCTACCTCCTCTGAAATTCGTTATTCCTAAGTTAATCCGAAAGTTAAAAAAAAAAATTAACAAATGAAAAATATAATAATTAATGACAAACGTTTGGAATAATTTTTTTTTTTTAGTTTACAAATTATTTTCTTTTTTATTTTCAGATTATACTTCGCTTCTATGATAGTGATGATGATTATAATTACAACTAGAGAAGCACTCTGAGAGCGCAGACCTCCGCCAAGCATGCAAATCATTTTCACCACTGATCTTGTTCTTCCGTAGAAATATCAGTGATTTCCACCCATACGTATTACTGCATTGTGTGCTGAAAGTTGCCAGATTTCCCAATATAACAGAATAATAAAAAATCATGTCTGGGGAGAAACGGCGCAGACAAGTCTGTCTATATGTCATGTCAATGCGTTGTGATGTACAAGAAAATATCAAAACCAAATGCAAGATAATTATGTCCAATACTTAATTGAAAGATATTTCGGATGAGCTATCGAGTTGCGTGATTCTTAATTTGGATAACGAAAAAAAACATTAAAAAGAACAAAACAGTAGCAAAATAATAATCAAAACATACACTGCTAAAATAACCATGCTCTGCTTGACAGTTGAAATAAAACGTAGACCACGATGTATTTGTTGTTTTTTTTTTTCACGCTGATTTAACCGCTTCTGAATTATAGGCATATTAAAATAAATAGGACTTCGATATATACTTGGCGGGGGGAGGGGAATCGTGCAAAATCACACGTACAAAAGTATAAATGATAAAAATAATAATAAAGCCCCGGGTTACTGCTTTAGTCAACCAATAGCGGTGTGTGTGTGTGTGTGAGAGTGTGTGTTTTAATTCTCACTCAATTTCTTCCGTGATAAACTTCCTCGAATGTAAGTTATTGACTTGTCATATACCTCCGTCAAAGGAAGGAGGTTATATATTCATGTTTTCTTCGGCATTCGTTGGTTTGTTTGTTGGTTTGTCTGTGTGCAAAGTAAGTCATAAAGTTGCGAACGGATTTGAATGAAATTTACAGGAAAGGTTGAGAGTGACACAATTTTACAGATTTTATGACGAATTTTCGATATTTTGGCAAGGATATTATAGCGGGTCAATGAACATGGGAGTAATGCACAATTATTTGCCAACGATTTGCCTATATAACATATTTGTGTATAAAAGTTAAAGAAAAACTCTCCAGTCTTGTGAACCCATCATAATCAGAAGACGAAACCACTTTATTGTCCGGGCGCGTATATTATATTACATTCTTTTAGCTCAAAAAATTATTGTCTTCATCGGAACTTATCCTGAATGATCTCTCCAGAAACTTAATATAAACTCATGTTCTTCTATTTTTATTTCAAAATTGCATGTTATCCATTGAAAATGATTCCTTTGTCCATTCTTTGTTTATTTTTTCTTCTTCTTATTTGTCCTTTTCTTTCTTTTTTTCGTATACTTCGCGGTATATAATAATGTGCAAGTTATGTATACTTTTGCGGTTCATCCTATACATCTTTCACCTCTTATTCAGGATAGGTTTTTTTCATATTATAATACATATAAAACATCTCGTATACGCTGACGCACTTTCTACATTAATGATCAATGTATCGTAATTGCATGTGTATTCTAGCATTTTTTCCTTCTTCTGTGTACTATATGAAAAATATATATTACATCAGTGTGACGTAAATTGAATGTGCTGAAACTGCGTGTCTACACAGGCCAGAGTCTCAACGGTTGATAAGACTGCGGTTTTAGTAATTCAAATCATTAAGTTTACAATATTGAAAGATGTCATGAAAATTATGTTTAGAGAGAAAATGACCAGACAGAAATATTTTGTTGCGTAGTAGGAAAGGTATATACTGCAATACTGCAATTTACGATTATCGACGAATTTAGGAAGAAATATTCAGTTGACTGATATTTTGATGAGACATCCAAGGTCATTGATGTGTCTGGCGAGAAGGACAGACAAAAATCTTTCATATTTGTGTTGTGGATGAAGTATAGCCCTTAATCAATCAATGTGAAACATTATCGAAGCAAGTACGCGAGAAAATTATATCCGATTTATAGAAAACAATAATGAGATAGGAAGGAAAGAAAAGGTGTCGGCCCAATGAGGTTGGAGTTCCAACTGGTGTATAAACATTCAAACCGCTGTCAGTTTTCTTTTGATGTATAAAAGAATTCCACATACTCATGTGCATTTGTGACTTTGATGATCGGGTTTCAAATAGGCGTTTTCACATCAGCCCGATGTTTCGAGATAGCGCGCTATTTTCTGACTTGGGAAATTTTCCCGATAGCGAAATAGCGCGCTATTTGATAATGTGAACACACAAAAAAAAAAGAAAAAATATGCTGTCACAAATTCCTGTTGAAATAATTATTTCAAATTTAAAGGTGTATTGAAAGACCTAATAGGCTAGATTCATGAACCTTTTATTAGCGAATTCATTAATCAATGGCCACAGGAACAGAAAAGATTTGACCGCCCTGATTTTTTGAAGACTTTTTATTTGGACCTCCTGTACCCTTAAAATTTTTTTTTTCACATCATATTGCAGGAGGACCACTTTCTGGACACTGCTGGACGGTCCTTCCATCCTGTGATAAAAATAAGAAAAAAAAAATCAAGCAAATTGGAAACATGCACATTCAAAAAACTTTTCTCGGTTTTGTCCCTATTCACCTCGCCGTCCCTTTTCACCCCGTTTCACGGTACATGTATGAAAAGGATGAATTCAATCGGTAAACTCAGAGGGATGTTTTCTGCAAAATAATAATAATAATGATAATAATAATAATAATAATAATAATAACAATAAGCACATGGAGAGAAAATAAAACCAAACATCACAAATAGATCATCATCATAGAGGAGCCCAAAAGGGTTTTGTTACGTTTTTTTGTTCGTCCAACCTGTATTTTTTTTTTTTTTTTTGTTATAGTGGCGTGATAACAATACAGTACATTTCAACTGACCATTCAAGTACGTTGGGCGAGTAATGAGATAAGGTACTAGAGTAGGTTGGAAAACTATAAGTGCCCAAGATGAGGGCATGATTTTTTTTTTAATTTCTGCATAGCCGCTAAAACAAACAAACACACACACACACACACACACACATACACACACCAACAATTTCGAGGCGGGTCTGATCAGGTGAATGTGTGCCTTAGCTGTCGCTTAGTATGAAAATGTATAAGCCATGCAGGCGTGAGATTGATGGGAATTGAAGAGTAACATTCTAACCGCCAGATTCCCATGTGGGGGGACAGTCCATCACGAGAGTGAGACCCCTTATGAGCCAACTAAAGTTACTTGTACAATGTAATTCAAATACATTGTACACTGTACATGATGTACTGAGTAAGGCTAAATCGTTAGGTAATTATGTAGAAATGCACACCTACCGTTCGCTTCGCTTCGCCGTTTGTCAATCAAATTTTGTGCAGCTATTGGAGATGCTAAATTGAACCACATCAGAGAGTTTTCATGGAATTAGAAAGCCGAAAAGGTAAGAAAAATGAGAAATCGGAGTTGAAAGTTACGTCGGAAAGTAGTGCACCGATTTCGCAGAGAACGATGTCAACTACTGTCAATTCTGGTTGTCTCTAATTAGCCGCTTACTACAATATTGAACTTGACTCGTGCAATACGTGTAGCTCCTACTTTCTTTTTCATATTTTTTTTCTAGTTAGCTCACCTGCAGTGGCGTATCTGGGGGGGGGGGGGAGGCAAGGGGGGCACGTGCCCTGGGCGCCACTCCTTGGGGGCGCAAAAAACGAAAAAAAAAACGAAGAAGAAGAAAAAAAAAAGAAAAAAAAAACGAAGAAGAAGAAGAAAAAAAAAACAGAAAAAAAACGAAGAAGAAGAAGAAAAAAAAAGAAAAAAGAAAAGAAGAAGAAGAAGAAGAAGAAAAAACTCGCCCGGAAAGGGGGGGGGGGGGAGGAGGGAGAATGGTGGGGGCGGGGTAGAAAACCAAATCAAACACAAAACATGATGATGACGCGGACAAAATGACAATGTCTATTGTGTTCACACATGTCATTTTATATTTAGCAGGCAAAGTGTTTCACAGAGCAGCGGCTGCAATTTATTTCGTTCTGAAGCGATGGCCAATTGGATCAATAGAAGGCGCCAACGGTTTCGAACATGGGGGGGGGGGGCGCACAAAAAAAAATCAAACAAGTTAAGAACAAAACGTAATGATGACGCGGAAATATACACATTTCTGCTCACTCGCTCTTACTACATTAGAGTATTTTTTCAAGTCCTCAGTTTGTTGGTATAAATCGTTATCGATAAGGCCGTAACTACAGTATATCTTGATTAGAATTGTAAGATGTAATAAGCAAAAAAATGACAAGAATTCCATGTTTTGTAAGCTGAAATACAAACAATTTCGGCTCGCTCGCTGCGGTCGCTTGCCAAAATTTATCCCAAAAAAAAGAAAGAAAAAAGATTAGAACAAAACGTGACGATGACGCGGACAAAATGACAATGTCTTTTGTGTTCACACATGTTATTTTATACTCAGCAGGAAAAATGTTACACGATGTTACACGGAGCAGTGGCTGCAATTTCATTCGTTCTGAAGCGATCGCCGATTGGATCAAAAGAGGACGCCAACGGCTTCGAACGGGGGGGGGGGGGCGCAAATAAAATCAAACAAGATAAGAACAAAATGTAATGATGACGCGGAAATACACAAATTTTGGCTCACTTTCTCGTACTAATTTAGAGTATTGTTATCTATAAGGTCGTCACTATATCTTGATTAGAATGGTAAGATTTAATAAGCAAAAAATGATAAGAATTCCATGCTTTGTAAGCTGAAATACAAACAATTTCGGCTCGCTCGCCAAAGTTTATCCAAAAAAAGAAAGGAAAGAAAAGAAGATAAGAACAAAACGTGATGATGACGCGGAAATACAAATTTCGGCTCACTCGCTCGTACTAATTTAGAGTATTTTTTTCAAGTCCTCAGTTTGTTGGTATAAATCGTTATCTATCAGTCAGTCACTATCTTGATTATAATGCATGCAAATCCATAATACATTTTACAGGCTTGAAGACGAGTTACTGTATTTCTCTTTCCAGAAAAAAAAAAGTAAGATTTGATGGGCAAAAAAAGACAAGAATTCCATGTCTTGTAAGCTGAAATACAAACAATTTCGGCTCGCTCGCCAAAGTTTATCCAAAAAAAAAGAAAAAAAAAAAGATAAGAACAAAACGTGATGATGACGCGGAAATATACAAATTTCGGCTCACTCGCTCGTACTAATTTAGAGTATTGTTATCTATAAGGTCGTCACTATATCTTGATTACAATTGTAAGATTTAATAAGCAAAAAATGATAAGAATTCCATGTTTTGTAAGCTGAAATACAAACAATTTCGGCTCGCTCGCTGCGCTCGCTCGCCAAAGTTTATCCAAAATAAAAAGAAAAAAAAAATAAGAACAAAACGTGATGATGATGCGGAAATATACAAATTTTGGCTCACTCGCGCGTACTAATTTAGAGTATTTTTTTTTTCAAGTCCTCAGTTTGTTGGTACTGTATAAATCGTTATCTGTCAGTCACTATCTTGATTATAATGCATGCAAATCCATAATACATTTTACAAGCTTGAAGACGAGTTACTGTATTTCTCTTTCCAGAAAAAAAGTAAGATTTGATGGGCAAAAAAAGACAAGAATTCCATGTCTTGTAAGCTGAAATACAAAAAAAAAAAAAAAAAAAATCGGCTCGCTCGCTACAATTCATCAAAATTCATTACATTTAAATCACCCTCAAAAAGACCCCTTTTAAGTGCTTGAAAAAGTATATCATGTGGACTTTGTTTAAAGTCCCTGCCGGGATTGAGTTGGGGTTGAACACTTTTTCAGAAATTAGGGGAGCAATTTTCGCGCCTGCCCCGGGCGCCGTTTTCCCTAGATACGCCACTGCTCACCTGAGTTGAAGGCTCAAGTGAGCTATTGTGATATTTCTTCATTGCCACTATCATGATTATCACTCTTCAAATTATTGATACAGATTATTCATACCAGGATTTAGACATCGATCCTTTCTTTAAAAATTATGACAATTATTGATTTTATCATGACAAAGTTGATATATAATATTATTATCAACTTTGTCATGATACAATCACATACATGTAATTTGAGTAGTGTTGAAAGGAATAGAATGAGGTTGAAGGAAAAGTGGAAGAAAAAGGTTAGGCTATTAGTAGGAGGGAGAGAGAAAGAGAGAGAAAAGAAGATGAGAAGGAAGTTGAATTCAAAGGGGATTTGTTTCTAGTAGTCTAAATTAAAGAGAATATTATTACAAAAATTGTTATACAATCATGTATTGACATTGTGAACTTTTTAGTGCTCATTTTACCTAAAAAGAAACAGAATATTGAAATTAAAATGGTAATATGTTTTTAATTGATAAGTTCATCTTAGGGATATTAGAAAGTAATTGTTTTCATGATAGTATTTATTTTTCCATTTCATTTTTTTAAATCATGTATGTATACATGTACAAAAACTGCAACCCCAGTATTTGCTTTTGTTTTGTAGTAAAAATCCATTTGTTGTGCAATATTCATGATGGATAATTCCCATTTTTTCATATATCTTTTACTGTTTTGTACACATATTATCCGTCCATCATTTAGTCAGCAAACAATGTTGACAGATACACAGTCACACGCAGGAGAAATTAACTAAAACGATAAAAAGCAGACGCATCAAGATCACTTTCTTTCTTCCACATTTTACTGTCGAGCCGACGTAGAAGAAGCGGCTGTATCACAGACTACAACAATCGATTATCATCGTTATAGCGCTCTTCCACATAATCGATCACCATCATGCTACACTGACACAGCTGCCGTCGATCGGCGTACTTTTGAGTCACAATTAGCTACTTTTCTTCTGTAATTGGCAATGAAATTTCATGAAACCGTCAGATATGGTCCATCTTGACATTTCTGATAGCCACAAGAAGTTTTCATTGACAAATTAAGGAAGGAAATGGTAGGTGTGCATGGTGTGCATTTGTACATGATTTTTCATCGCACAGCGGCAGGTACGAGCGTAGGAACACGAGACCGCCCGAGACCCTCGTACTGCTCGCTCGCGAGGCACTTGCACTTTAGACATCTGCTATATACTACGTGATTAAAATCACGCAAGTATTGCAGTAGTATAGCTATAAGCCGCCCGACAGTCCATCTAAAGACACTGTATAGTACAGCTCTGTATTGTCACATTGTCGGGCATTGTCACATGCCGAAGCGGATATAATAGCGACCACTGAGCGAGGACGAGTCGAGCAAATGTGAGGTACAGAAGACGCGCAATAGTTTTACGTGGACTCGCGCTGTGCGGTAAGCTATGGTAGTGGTGTGTGTGTGATGATGAGTTCTTCTGCTCGCTAGCTAGCTGATATAACTGCTGGGTAGTGTAATCCAATGGCATGTAAAGGTCGTAGAGGGAGGTAGACAGGTATTACAGTTCGAAATTTTGGCCGTTAACAATCATCCCGTCGCTGACCAGGGACACTCACCTAAAAACATTGAACTGCACATTACTTGAATATGAGACCATACTGAAGCCAATAATTTTCACATAACAATGGATATATAATGTACTCTTAAATGAATCCCAAAAGGACTGGAACAATCTTCCCTCTAGCATTCCCACTGATCAGTTAGTAGTCTTCCCCTTTAATATGTTGTAGCTGAAACTTTGTGCTATCATATAAGTGCCCTTGTTTTTTCACACGATGTCGGTATCACGTCAAAATATTTGGTTGAAATTAAAGCTCATCGACGATGTATTGAAATATTTCTTTCTTTGCGTAATTTTCTTAGCAAAAACTCAAGAAAAACATGCTCTATCACCACCATATTTTGCACATGTTTAGATCATGTCACCTACATCATTTCATAAAATAACGACTTCTTGATCAGAAGCCATCTTGGGTATGTAAATAAGGGTCAAAGGTCATAACTGTTTTATCTTGTATCTTGGTGAATACCTGTCCTATCTTTCCCATATTTTGCACACTTATAGACGATGTCGCAAAAATCATTTCACAAATAACCACTTTTTCCTGAGGTGCCATCTTGGGAGTGTAAAGGTGGGTCAAAGGTCATATGTATTTCTTGCTGCATCTTCGTTATCTAGTGTATACGGAATTTAGTACCAAGGATGGCAGACCTGACTCTTTTTCTAAATGAGAATCCATACAAGTAGTATACTATGTGCTCCCAGAAGGTGAATTGCGGCTTTTTTTTCCTGTGGTTATACCGCGGAAACAATAGAATAATCCCCCGAGAACAAAAGAATCGGAGGACGAGAACAATAGGTGGCTTCATTTTCAGCGGTTATGTGGAATGAAGAGAACAATAGAAATCGATGAGAGAACAATAGGTGGCTTTCCATTTGGTGGTTATGTCCAGGACCGGCATCCAACCGTATCACGACAAGTCTGGACAGGTGTGCGCGTGACTGCGGAAAAAGTGACGCGTACACAGTTTGAGGGTTGTTAAATACATAATTTTCCATTTGCAGATGACACAAAAACCCAGCTTGTGCTTCAAAATGGTTCTGAGACTTTTCTGAGGCTTTCTCCCATCATGTTCCGAAGTCGTCCTATAAAGGCTTTTTCATATTGCTAGCTACAGGTTATACGCTATGACAAAAAAAAAAATGATAAACCCGCTTGTTGTTGTTGTTTTTAGATATTTGTTGATTGATTCGTATTGCTCTTCTTGAGAAACGATAGAACGAACTCAACGAATGTTGAGTTTGAACGAACGAATGATCACTACAAATTATGATTGTTTCAGGTGTCGTATAGTAATTCTCATGTTATCGTGAAAATGTGTTCATGTTCGACGTAGTGGCCCTTCCAAAGAGTTAGCCATCAAAGCGGCTAAGAGACCTAACGAAGGAAATGAGTGTCAGTCAGTTTTGTCATTCTCGTTAAGGTGACGACAAAGCAGTTCAATCCGAGGAGCGAGGGAGGTGGGAGTTATCGAGAGAAAGTGTTCTACAGATAAATCGATCGGACAGTACCTGTTCATCCTCCATTCTCGGCCATTTTGATGGGCAGTCAAAGTGTCCGAAATAGGACAGTGCGGGTGTGACGTCACAGTAAACCTCTCCTTTCAGTACCTTTTGTGAATGAGATACGTTGAGACGTGTTCTCGAGGTGTGTAAATAGGGTGTATACAAACCGATCGCCACGATCGCAGACGTCTGAGAAGGTAAGCCATATAGATTATGTCAGCATCTCATTTCATTACGAATATGGGATAATCCAAAATTATCCGCAGCTATCCCGCAAACAGTAGTCAGTGGTGGAAGAACTAACGGGATCCTTACAAACGGTGCTTTCATCCGATGGCCATTATTTTTTAGAATAAAAAATGAGGAACCTACGATCGGTGTATGCATGGACAGTCACGTGACACGCTTTAAGTTTATGACTACGAGTGAAAGTGAACTTTGTTGACAGACTGTACCACTCGATTATAGTGAACTTTGTTGACAGACTGTACCACTCGATTATACTTCACATTATTGTGTTGATATGTTTTATCTGCAATAATCAATGCTTCGTGCACATTTTGAAAGAAGTTATCGTGTATATATTACAGGAATGTTCCGTTTAAGCAGCGATTGACAGCTGTAAGGCCACATTAACAAAATAGAACTCATAATTGTCGATGATTGTAACGCAAATGATGATATTTATAATGAATCTGCTGATAATGCCGGATACGGAGACTGTGAGCCGTTCATTTTTGCAGTACTATACACCGCGTTGTTACGATGTCAATAACATTGTACAACGGTAAATGAGTTATTAACCCGTGATACAAACTTAAATGTCGGGATAGAGGGACCATGTTATTTTCTCTGCATATGCATGACTGGGCAACGATTGTACATCACACGCAGACAACAATGTCAATGGTATATACCGACGAGTAAAAGGTAATTATAGCCTTGACACGGAAGAGGGCTAAAGAAATATACTTATTATTGTCATTCATTAATTGATATTTTAGGATAAGACAACCAATAGTGAAATGAAAACTGTAGATAAACAGTGTTCATACAACTTGAATACAGCTTACAGGACGGTGACGTGTAAAACAACACAACATTCGCGCGTTCGTTTTTGTTTGTTTTTCTTATTTCAAATATAGACCGCATCGTCCATCAAACATCTAAAGTTCAATCAGTCTGTTTCATCTGCGTGCATTCAAACACGGATCTCTATCCCTCTGAGTCAGGATTAAGTTGTAAGTCGAAAACTTTCACTCGTTAAAGTCCCTACAACTTCGTACATCTTTGAAGATTGTGTCAAAAGGAGGCCTCGCATTGGTGTTTTCCTTTGACATTATAAGTTTATATATTTCTTTGTTTCGTGATAATCTGAGAGTGTCTGGCGGCTAGTGCTGTATATTATACCCTACAAACGGCAATACTGAAAGTCTTGCGTGTTCGAACGGATGGAAAGTATTCAGCATGACGGGTTCATGCCAGGACAGGCATTCAACACTGTCCATACGAGTGTATTACATCTCTTTTGTTGAGAACAATACAAATTATCGATCGTAGACATTCCTTGTGCTCGTTTCACCACCATCAGCTCAGTCCCCTTGCTGGTCCCTAAACACTTGAATAACCACTGTCGCCCATAGCAACCAGGTACTCATACACTCCCCTCGCTGATATAGGGCTATAGATATGAATAGTAAGTTAAATTGTCATGTACTCGTTGAATGAACAACAGACAACGACCCATCTTTCTTGAAAAGTGAATAATTATGTTCCATTCGTTGCACGATTGGTCTTCCGTTCGAGGTATTCAAAGCTGAAATCTGATAAATATTTAAGATGCAGAGAACTAGTGACAATAATCGTACGTATAGTATGTGTTTGCAGAAGTAGAAGGCGACTACAGGATATGGGGTGGTATATGGTTCTTTTAGGTAAAAAGCCATTCGCACATTTCTTCTAACTGGGAAAGTTCGCTGTAGTTCCTTTCCACCATGACTCGTCCTGAGCTTAATGATTTTAAACCTGTAAGGCTATTCGGGAATATCTTGAGGTATAATGATTGTGTATACATTCTGCTGATGTGCGTGCCATTTAGACACAATAACCTAAACTCTGAAATTGCTCCGACAGAGATTTTTAGACTCGTGTAAACGAGTACACAACATATTTGTCGATATTTTGTATGCTTCTCCGCGTATAACACACGGTAGACTGTATTACTATGTTCGGAACGAAGAGTCGTTCCGTTTCACCTGAAAGCCGTTAGATCTATAGGCCTTCCTGCCGAAAATGATTAACACGAGATTGAAGTATATTCGATTAATACCATAAACGTTGAATTTAGAGCAGACTCATAATAAGGTATTTGTGTGTTTCAGGGCTAAGTGTATTTTGTTGACCAGCTTAGATCAAAGGTGGTATTACACCAGCATCAGGAGTGACCATGTTTGGGTAAAATCAGGAGAAACGGAAGAAGATGAACTGAGAAAGATAACATACTTTTTGACCCGCATTGAACATAAGACTCGGCCTCACCCATGTTGCGTTCTTTTCTTTTTTCGACTACATGCATTAGCGACCCATCAGTAACTGTAAGATCAGATCCATGAACCTGACGTGAAAACAAACGTAATGAAATCATGACATGCAGCTCTCTTGAGTCACCTTATGGTACATTATTTTTCTTTGAGAATTTAAGACTATCGATGTAACTTGTTTGAACTTTCATGGGCGTTACTTGTGTATACGTGATATTGGTTTTAGGTTATGGTTGTGTCGGTCAAAATGATTTTGTTAACTACAATATCGCCATGAAAACATCAAACAGTCGAAGGATGCACGACAGTCCTTTGATTTACACAAGTATGGTTAAGTCATGTCAAGTCATTTTTTTTTTTTTTAAATGAACCTGTTGGTTTTCCTTTCAGCAGTGTTTGGTCAGTCGTTTATTTACATTATAGTATCCCAATCTGTAAGATTTCATTTGCGTAACCTCGGCTCAATTCGGAGTTATTTAACTAGATCAGCATGCAGCCGAAAAACTGATGTATGCTCTTATTTCGTCTCGTCTAGATTTCTGCAATTCTCTGTTTTGCAGCCTTCCACAAAAAAGAACTAAGTAAACTGTAACGTCTTCAGAATTGTGCCGCTAGATTACTTACTTTCAAGAAGAAAACTGTGCATACTACCCCAATACTTCGGTCCCTACACTGGCTTCCTGTAAAAAAACGTATTAACTTCAAGATTCTTCTTCTTGTTTACCGTACATTGCACAAATTTGCCCCTGTCTACTTTCAAAATACTCTTCATCTTCACCAACCACCACGTAATCTCCGTTCATCAAACTCGCTAAAATTACAGGTACCTCGAATCAAGTATAATTGGGGGATCGGGCTTTTTCATATATGGGCCCAAAACTATGGAATGGCCTACCAAAATCCCTTAGAGAAACATCTTCCATTGATGGTTTCAAAAAGAATCTCAAGACATATATTTTCAATTTAAATTAACAATATTGTATACCTGTATGTATAGTATGTGTACGTATATAGGCCTTGTTGGTTGTTGGTTTATTGTCTTATTATTTTCTGTGATACTGTTGTAACGTGACACAATTACGTACTCTGTGCTATAGCGCCTTGAGTATCTTTTTTAGGTAGAAATGTGCGCTTTATAAGAGTCTCACTATTATCATTACTATTATTATAGCCATGGCAACAGCAAATACACGCAAAATTGGTCATTCTCGCATTATAAGCGTGATATTATAAATCAGGACAATCATTTTTAGCTGTATGATCGTGTTGTTCGTGACAATCGTTGATTGTGTGGTTTAATCATGTTGTCACTGTGTTAACAACATATGAACATGTCGATTTCCCTTACTGTCTATGATCAGTCGTTTATTTGTTTACATTATCGCCATGGTAACAGCAAATACACTCAAAATTGGTCACTCTCGCATTATACGCGTGATAATATCGTGACGATTTTAGCTATGATCGTGTGTTATCGATTGTTTTAGTCATGTTGTCACTGTGTTAACAAGATATGAACATGTCGATTTCCCTTCTATGATTAGTCGTTTATTTGTTTACATTATCGCCCTGGCAACGACAAATACACGCAAAAAAAAAAAAAATGGTCACTTGCTATCGATACGTGATATCCTGGTGGTTCTATATCGTCGTGCTGTTCGTGACAATCGTTGATCGACACAAGCGCACAAGCATGGTTTAGTTTCACATTATAATCATTTTTAATAATGGTCAGTCGTTTATTTGTTAACATTATCGCCATGGCAACAACAAATACACACAAAAATGATCACTCCTTGTACACGTGTTATTATCGTGATGGTTTAAGACTAATATGATTGTGTTGTTTCTGACGAGCTTGACACAGACTTCATTTAGTTATACGTTGTCATCGTGATAATTATCCTGAGGAACATGGTTTCCCTTGCGGTCATATGGTCAGTTGTTGTTGTTGTTGTTTGCTTACATTATCGCTATGACGACATCATGTACACGCCAAATGGTCACTTGCGCATTGCATACGTGACATTAGTTTAAGGTTTTGGTCGTGTTGTTCATGAAAATCGTTGATCTTCACATGAGTGCTTTATTCATATTGCCGTTTAAAGAACTGAAATTTCCGGGCTTTCTTCTTTGTTTTTTTCTTATGATAGGGTCTACTGTTAGTCTTTTATTTGTTTACGTTATTGCTATGGCAACAGCAAATACACACCAGTGAATGGTCAAATGCAAAATGGTTTTACGGGATTGTGGAAAAAACACTACAGTGCTTACTTTACAAGCACGCATGCTCCAAGGAGGACGTGTAGTCATTTTTGAGCTGTCGAAGTATGATTTATTTATTTCATCATCGAAGTTAAACACGTAGTTCCTACATGAAAGCACAGTCTTAGACAATTTACTCTTAAAACCTGACTCAAACTACATATGCAACGTCCATTCATATTACGACATTGCTATCATAACTCATTGAGATCAATGCAAGATGAGATGGTTCTGTTACACAGGTAGTCCAATGGGTCATGACCGGAGAAGTTATTCCGAAGCCCTTAGAAAGTGCCGACATACTGTAAGCAAACTTGTAAGCAAACTATTGATCTGTCCTAAAGTCTATTGTTCGATTCTACTCGCTCTCTTTTGTACCTTGTATGAAGTCTTTAAACCAGTGATAATGTATCCAGACAAGTTTTGACAACTTCGATATCATCGTCTTCCAATAAGTGCTTGATGTCCCAACAAGATTCACACACGGTGACGAGACATCGTGACGCACACACAATAACCATGTCATATTGAAGCGCGCACATCAAACTCAAAGTATACGCATTTTCTATACATATATATTTTTCTTACGAGTGACATGTACAATTGTACCTCTTGAATGTAAAATGAAATGAGATGTTTGTCGGGGACCTATAAAAAATGAAATGAAACACGTATATGAAAGTTATCTTTATCATTTTTTTCACTGTATTACAGTCAAGCTTACAGTGCGAAGGCTGCGGTTATTATTTCCTGCGCATAATCATTGCAACAATGCTTGATATTTTCGATGCAAGACATCCTCAGGCTTCATGACTTATGTTCAAAATAACTGAGCTGCCAGTTGTATTCTTTTTACAAGTCTTTATAGAATAATTGTTTGATATTGCTCTTCGGAGTCAAATACAATATTTTCATCATTTCTTGCGGTATACAGACTTATAAACGCAGTGTCTGTCCAATCTTTACGAACGTTGTATTCAAGTTTATACACCTGAAAAAAAAAAACTTTGTATTTAACTCACTTCGCCATGTTCGCATGCATATTAGTGTGACTGGAATATTATATCCAACTTAGGATGTCGCGTATTCAAACAAATGCTATGGTTGTTGTTGTAGTCCTTTCCTTCGCCTCATTGGTCCAATGTTCACGTGACTTGAGTGTCTTTTGTATTGTATGTTACGATTCTTTTCTTTCCCTGACAGTGCCTTCTGAATTTGTCTGATTGTAAAGAAATGGTAAACACGCGACATTATAGTATAGATGCTTTGTTTATGATATCACGTTTTTTGTATATATGGCGATCAGTGTATTTGATGAGTTGACGACCAAGCTAACAGTTCAAACAGGTCAAGATGATTGTGTCACTTTCCAACTTTTCTGAAGGGTTGTAGATGTGAGTTGCTTTGCTTTTTTCTTTCCATTGATTTGTCTGTATATAGTTTTACAAGTTGTACTAGATCGAGGTGGACAATAATACACCCGCTACTCAAACACATACAAGCAACCGCACATTATTGAACACACTCAGTAAATAGCACGAATACGATTTCAGGCGCTGTATATACAAACATAGCATTTTTGTTGGAAACTCTTGTCTATTAATTTCTTTACGCTGTAGACACTAGTAATACTAATGATCATTTATGATCTATCGAAATGTGGTTTGTTATCAAGGTATCTTCATTCACTTATAGAACGTAATGATTCGAACGAGCGCTCGAATATGATTAAAGCGTTGTTTGTTGATATTTGGATAGCAATGCCAAGACTTACAAGATAACAGACCTATCATCACGCATTGACCACATAGCCGTGCATGACAAAAACTTGTCTGGAACTGTTTACACTTTCACCTGTCTCCAGCGGCCACTGAAAAATCCCCCCCGAGAGAAAGGTCCCGTTAAAGACCCTGTGTATAGCAGACAAAAAAGACAGACACGAAGAGAAAGAGAGAGAGAGAGAGAGAGAGAGCGAGAGAGAAAGAGAGAGAGAGAGAGGGAGAGAGAGGCGAACCATTATTAAACACTATGTCCATAGAGGCTACACACTATACCAGGGACACCTCACATAGAGAATAAGGAAGTCCAATCAGACCCAAATGCTTGAGTGACCACGAACAATGGGTGCGATGATGTAACGTTATTAGCATAACAATGGGTGCGATTGGACTTCCTTATTCTCTATGTGAGGTGTCCCTGGTATAGTGTGTAGCCTCTATGGACATAGTGTTTAATAATGGTTCGCCTCTCTCTCCCTCTCTCTCTCTCTCTCTCTCTCGCTCTCTCTCTCTCTCTCTCTCTCTCTCTTTCTCTTCGTGTCTGTCTTTTTTGTCTGCTATACACAGGGTCTTTAACGGGACCTTTCTCTCGGGGGGATTTTTCAGTGGCCGCTGGAGACAGGTGAAAGTGTAAACAGTTCCAGACAAGTTTTTGTCATGCACGGCTATGTGGTCAATGCGTGATGATAGGTCTGTTATCTTGTAAGTCTTGGCATTGCTATCCAAATATCAACAAACAACGCTTTAATCATATTCGAGCGCTCGTTCGAATCATTACGTTCTATAAGTGAATGAAGATACCTTGATAACAAACCACATTTCGATAGATCATAAATGATCATTAGTATTACTAGTGTCTACAGCGTAAAGAAATTAATAGACAAGAGTTTCCAACAAAAATGCTATGTTCGTATATACAGCGCCTGAAATCGTATTCGTGCTATTTACTGAGTGTGTTCAATAATGTGCGGTTGCTTGTATGTGTTTGAGTAGCGGGTGTATTATTGTCCACCTCGATCTAGTACAACTTGTAAAACTATATACAGACAAATCAATGGAAAGAAAAAAGCAAAGCAACTCACATGTACAACCCTATAGAAAAGTTGGAAAGCAACAGTATACAGAAAAATCTAATACAGAAAAATCAATGGAAAGACAAAGCAAAGCAACTCACATCTACAACCCTACAGAAAAGTTGGAAAGTGACACAATCATCTTGACCTGTTTGAACTGTTAGCTTGGTCGTCAACTCATCAAGTACACTGATCGCCATATATACAAAAAAAGTGATATCATAAACAAAGCATCTATACTATAATGTCGCGTGTTTACCATTTCTTTACAATCAGACAAATTCAGAAGGCACTGTCAGGGAAAGAAAAGAATCGTAACATACAATACAAAAGACACTCAAGTCACGTGAACATTGGACCAATGAGGCGAAGGAAAGGACTACAACAACAACCATAGCATTTGTTTGAATACGCGACATCCTAAGTTGGATATAATATTCCAGTCACACTAATATGCATGCGAACATGGCGAAGTGAGTTAAATACAAAGTTGTTTTTTTTTTTTTTTTCAGGTGTATAAACATGAATACAACGTTCTTAAAGATTGGACAGACACTGCGTTTATAAGTCTGTATACCGCAAGAAATGATGAAAATATTGTATTTGACTCCGAAGAGCAATATCAAACAATTATTCTATAAAGACTTGTAAAAAGAATACAACTGGCAGCTCAGTTATTTTGAACATAAGTCATGAAGCCTGAGGATGTCTTGCATCGAAAATATCAAGCATTGTTGCAATGATTATGCGCAGGAAATAATAACCGCAGCCTTCGCACTGTAAGCTTGACTGTAATACAGTGAAAAAAATGATAAAGATAACTTTCATATACGTGTTTCATTTCATTTTTTATAGGTCCCCGACAAACATCTCATTTCATTTTACATTCATGAGGTACATGTCACTCGTAAGAAAAATATATATGTATAGGAAATGCGTATACTTTGAGTTTGATGTGCGCGCTTCAATATGACATGGTTATTGTGTGTGCGTCACGATGTCTCGTCACCGTGTGTGAATCTTGTTGGGACATCAAGCACTTATTGGAAGACGATGATATCGAAGTTGTCAAAACTTGTCTGGATACATCATCACTGGTTTAAAGACTTCATACAAGGTACAAAAGAGAGCGAGTAGAATCGAACAATAGACTTTAGGACAGATCAATAGTTTGCTTACAAGTTTGCTTACAGTATGTTGGCACTTTCTAAGGGCTTCGGAATAACTTCTCCGGTCATGACCCATTGGACTACCTGTGTAACAGAACCATCTCATCTTGCATTGATCTCAATGAGTTATGATAGCAATGTCGTAATATGAATGGACGTTGCATATGTAGTTTGAGTCAGGTTTAAAGAGTAAATTGTCTAAGACTGTGCTTTCATGTAGGAACTACGTGTTTAACTTCGATGATGAAATAAATAAATCATACTTCGACAGCTCAAAAATGACTACACGTCCTCCTTGGAGCATGCGTGCTTGTAAAGTAAGCACTGTAGTGTTTTTTCCACAATCCCGTAAAACCATTTTGCATTTGACCATTCACTGGTGTGTATTTGCTGTTGCCATAGCAATAACGTAAACAAATAAAAGGCTAACAGTAGACCCTATCATAAGAAAAAAAAAAACAAAGAAGAAAGCCCGGAAATTTCAGTTCTTTAAACGGCAATATGAATAAAGCACTCATGTGAAGATCAACGATTTTCATGAACAACACGACCAAAACCTTAAACTAATGTCACGTATGCAATGCGCAAGTGACCATTTGGCGTGTACATGATGTCGTCATAGCGATAATGTAAGCAAACAACAACAACAACAACTGACCATATGACCGCAAGGGAAACCATGTTCCTCAGGATAATTATCACGATGACAACGTATAACTAAATGAAGTCTGTGTCAAGCTCGTCAGAAACAACACAATCATATTAGTCTTAAACCATCACGATAATAACACGTGTACAAGGAGTGATCATTTTTGTGTGTATTTGTTGTTGCCATGGCGATAATGTTAACAAATAAACGACTGACCATTATTAAAAATGATTATAATGTGAAACTAAACCATGCTTGTGCGCTTGTGTCGATCAACGATTGTCACGAACAGCACGACGATATAGAACCACCAGGATATCACGTATCGATAGCAAGTGACCATTTTTTTTTTTTTTTTGCGTGTATTTGTCGTTGCCAGGGCGATAATGTAAACAAATAAACGACTAATCATAGAAGGGAAATCGACATGTTCATATCTTGTTAACACAGTGACAACATGACTAAAACAATCGATAACACACGATCATAGCTAAAATCGTCACGATATTATCACGCGTATAATGCGAGAGTGACCAATTTTGAGTGTATTTGCTGTTACCATGGCGATAATGTAAACAAATAAACGACTGATCATAGACAGTAAGGGAAATCGACATGTTCATATCTTGTTAACACAGTGACAACATGATTAAACCACACAATCAACGATTGTCACGAACAACACGATCATACAGCTAAAAATGATTGTCCTGATTTATAATATCACGCTTATAATGCGAGAATGACCAATTTTGCGTGTATTTGCTGTTGCCATGGCTATAATAATAGTAATGATAATAGTGAGACTCTTATAAAGCGCACATTTCTACCTAAAAAAGATACTCAAGGCGCTATAGCACAGAGTACGTAATTGTGTCACGTTACAACAGTATCACAGAAAATAATAAGACAATAAACCAACAACCAACAAGGCCTATATACGTACACATACTATACATACAGGTATACAATATTGTTAATTTAAATTGAAAATATATGTCTTGAGATTCTTTTTGAAACCATCAATGGAAGATGTTTCTCTAAGGGATTTTGGTAGGCCATTCCATAGTTTTGGGCCCATATATGAAAAAGCCCGATCCCCCAATTATACTTGATTCGAGGTACCTGTAATTTTAGCGAGTTTGATGAACGGAGATTACGTGGTGGTTGGTGAAGATGAAGAGTATTTTGAAAGTAGACAGGGGCAAATTTGTGCAATGTACGGTAAACAAGAAGAAGAATCTTGAAGTTAATACGTTTTTTTACAGGAAGCCAGTGTAGGGACCGAAGTATTGGGGTAGTATGCACAGTTTTCTTCTTGAAAGTAAGTAATCTAGCGGCACAATTCTGAAGACGTTACAGTTTACTTAGTTCTTTTTTGTGGAAGGCTGCAAAACAGAGAATTGCAGAAATCTAGACGAGACGAAATAAGAGCATACATCAGTTTTTCGGCTGCATGCTGATCTAGTTAAATAACTCCGAATTGAGCCGAGGTTACGCAAATGAAATCTTACAGATTGGGATACTATAATGTAAATAAACGACTGACCAAACACTGCTGAAAGGAAAACCAACAGGTTCATTTAAAAAAAAATGACTTGACATGACTTAACCCTACTTGTGTAAATCAAAGGACTGTCGTGCATCCTTCGACTGTTTGATGTTTTCATGGCGATATTGTAGTTAACAAAATCATTTTGACCGACACAACCATAACCTAAAACCAATATCACGTATACACAAGTAACGCCCATGAAAGTTCAAACAAGTTACATCGATAGTCTTAAATTCTCAAAGAAAAATAATGTACCATAAGGTGACTCAAGAGAGCTGCATGTCATGATTTCATTACGTTTGTTTTCACGTCAGGTTCATGGATCTGATCTTACAGTTACTGATGGGTCGCTAATGCATGTAGTCGAAAAAAGAAAAGAACGCAACATGGGTGAGGCCGAGTCTTATGTTCAATGCGGGTCAAAAAGTATGTTATCTTTCTCAGTTCATCTTCTTCCGTTTCTCCTGATTTTACCCAAACATGGTCACTCCTGATGCTGGTGTAATACCACCTTTGATCTAAGCTGGTCAACAAAATACACTTAGCCCTGAAACACACAAATACCTTATTATGAGTCTGCTCTAAATTCAACGTTTATGGTATTAATCGAATATACTTCAATCTCGTGTTAATCATTTTCGGCAGGAAGGCCTATAGATCTAACGGCTTTCAGGTGAAACGGAACGACTCTTCGTTCCGAACATAGTAATACAGTCTACCGTGTGTTATACGCGGAGAAGCATACAAAATATCGACAAATATGTTGTGTACTCGTTTACACGAGTCTAAAAATCTCTGTCGGAGCAATTTCAGAGTTTAGGTTATTGTGTCTAAATGGCACGCACATCAGCAGAATGTATACACAATCATTATACCTCAAGATATTCCCGAATAGCCTTACAGGTTTAAAATCATTAAGCTCAGGACGAGTCATGGTGGAAAGGAACTACAGCGAACTTTCCCAGTTAGAAGAAATGTGCGAATGGCTTTTTACCTAAAAGAACCATATACCACCCCATATCCTGTAGTCGCCTTCTACTTCTGCAAACACATACTATACGTACGATTATTGTCACTAGTTCTCTGCATCTTAAATATTTATCAGATTTCAGCTTTGAATACCTCGAACGGAAGACCAATCGTGCAACGAATGGAACATAATTATTCACTTTTCAAGAAAGATGGGTCGTTGTCTGTTGTTCATTCAACGAGTACATGACAATTTAACTTACTATTCATATCTAGCCCTATACCAGCGAGGGGAGTGTATGAGTACCTGGTTGCTATGGGCGACAGTGGTTATTCAAGTGTTTAGGGACCAGCAAGGGGACTGAGCTGATGGTGGTGAAACGAGCACAAGGAATGTCTACGATCGATAATTTGTATTGTTCTCAACAAAAGAGATGTAATACACTCGTATGGACAAGTGTTGAATGCCTGTCCTGGCATGAACCCGTCATGCTGAACTCTTTCCATCCGTTCGAACACGCAAGACTTTCAGTATTGCCGTTTGTAGGGTATAATATACAGCACTAGCCGCCAGACACTCTCAGATTATCACGAAACAAAGAAATATATAAACTTATAATGTCAAAGGAAAACACCAATGCGAGGCCTCCTTTTGACACAATCTTCAAAGATGTACGAAGTTGTAGGGACTTTAACGAGTGAAAGTTTTCGACTTACAACTTAATCCTGACTCAGAGGGATAGAGATCCGTGTTTGAATGCACGCAGATGAAACAGACTGATTGAACTTTAGATGTTTGATGGACGATGCGGTCTATATTTGAAATAAGAAAAACAAACAAAAACGAACGCGCGAATGTTGTGTTGTTTTACACGTCACCGTCCTGTAAGCTGTATTCAAGTTGTATGAACACTGTTTATCTACAGTTTTCATTTCACTATTGCTTGTCTTATCCTAAAATATCAATTAATGAATGATAATAATAAGTATATTTCTTTAGCCCTCTTCCGTGGCAAGGCTATAATTACCTTTTACTCGTCGGTATATACCATTGACATTGTTGTCTGCGTGTGATGTACAATCGTTGCCCAGTCATGCATATGCAGAGTAAATAACATGGTCCCTCTATCCCGACATTTAAGTTTGTATCACGGGTTAATAACTCATTTACCGTTGTACAATGTTATTGACATCGTAACAACGCGGTGTATAGTACTGCAAAAATGAACGGCTCACAGTCTCCGTATCCGGCATTATCAGCAGATTCATTATAAATATCATCATTTGCGTTACAATCATCGACAATTATGAGTTCTATTTTGTTAATGTGGCCTCACAGCTGTCAATCGCTGCTTAAACGGAACATTCCTGTAATATATACACGATAACTTCTTTCAAAATGTGCACGAAGCATTGATTATTGCAGATAAAACATATCAACACAATAATGTGAAGTACAATCGAGTGGTACAGTCTGTCAACAAAGTTCACTATAATCGAGTGGTACAGTCTGTCAACAAAGTTCACTTTCACTCGTAGTCATAAACTTAAAGCGTGTCATGTGACTGTCCATGCATACACCGATCGTAGGTTCCTCATTTTTTATTCTAAAAAATAATGGCCATCGGATGAAAGCACCGTTTGTAAGGATCCCGTTAGTTCTTCCACCACTACATGACTACTGTTTGCGGGATAGCTGCGGATAATTTTGGATTATCCCATATTCGTAATGAAATGAGATGCTGACATAATCTATATGGCTTACCTTCTCAGACGTCTGCGATCGTGGCGATCGGTTTGTATACACCCTATTTACACACCTCGAGAACACGTCTCAACGTATCTCATTCACAAAAGGTACTCAAAAGGAGAGGTTTACTGTGACGTCACACCCGCACTGTCCTATTTCGGACACTTTGACTGCCCATCAAAATGGCCGAGAATGGAGGATGAACAGGTACTGTCCGATCGATTTATCTGTAGAACACTTTCTCTCGATAACTCCCACCTCCCTCGCTCCTCGGATTGAACTGCTTTGTCGTCACCTTAACGAGAATGACAAAACTGACTGACACTCATTTCCTTCGTTAGGTCTCTTAGCCGCTTTGATGGCTAACTCTTTGGAAGGGCCACTACGTCGAACATGAACACATTTTCACGATAACATGAGAATTACTATACGACACCTGAAACAATCATAATTTGTAGTGATCATTCGTTCGTTCAAACTCAACATTCGTTGAGTTCGTTCTATCGTTTCTCAAGAAGAGCAATACGAATCAATCAACAAATATCTAAAAACAACAACAACAAGCGGGTTTATCATTTTTTTTTTTGTCATAGCGTATAACCTGTAGCTAGCAATATGAAAAAGCCTTTATAGGACGACTTCGGAACATGATGGGAGAAAGCCTCAGAAAAGTCTCAGAACCATTTTGAAGCACAAGCTGGGTTTTTGTGTCATCTGCAAATGGAAAATTATGTATTTAACAACCCTCAAACTGTGTACGCGTCACTTTTTCCGCAGTCACGCGCACACCTGTCCAGACTTGTCGTGATACGGTTGGATGCCGGTCCTGGACATAACCACCAAATGGAAAGCCACCTATTGTTCTCTCATCGATTTCTATTGTTCTCTTCATTCCACATAACCGCTGAAAATGAAGCCACCTATTGTTCTCGTCCTCCGATTCTTTTGTTCTCGGGGGATTATTCTATTGTTTCCGCGGTATAACCACAGGAAAAACAAGGAAAAGTAGAAATTACGCGGTGCGTAATATATGTCCCCGCCGGAAGTAGCATTCAGTAGCAAAATGTACAATATAGGTAAAAAGATGAAGGTCAAAGGTCAAAGAGGTCAAAGGTCAAAATTCTATGTAGAAGTTTTGAAGCCCTCACCTAGTGCCATCACATAAAGCAAACGGAATCGAAATCGGGTTAGAAATGGCGAAGGAGTAGCATTTTGTAGCCAATGTACAATATAGGTAAAAAAATCAAGGTCAAAGGTCAAAGAAGTCAAAGGTCAAAATTCTGTGTAGAAGTTTTGAAGCCCTCACCTAGTGCCATCACATAAAGCAAACGGAATCGAAATCGGGTTAGAAATGGCGAGGGAGTAGCATTTGGTAGGAAAATGTACAATACAGGTCAAAAATCAAGGTCAAAGGTCAAAGAAGTCAAAGGTCAAAATTCTGTGTAGAAGTTTTGAAGCCCTCACCTAGTGCCATCACATAAAGCAAACGGAATCAAAATCGGGTTACAAATGGCGAAGGAGTAGCATTTTGTAGGCAATGTATAATTTAGGTCAAAAATCAAGGTCAAAGGTCAAAGAAGTCAAAGGTCAAAATTCTGTGTAGAAGTTTTGAAGCCCTCACCTAGTGCCATCATATAAGGCAAACGGAATCAAAATCGGGTTAGAAATGGCGAAGGAGTAGCATTTTGAAGCAAAATGTACAATATAGGTCAAAGGTCAAGGTCAAAGGTCACAACTGAAATTCTGTATAGAAGTTTCAAAGCTCCCATGTAGTGCTATCATATAAAGCAAACAGAATCAAAATCGGGTTAGAAATGGCGAAGGAGTAGCATTTTGAACATTTTGATCACACACGGACGCACACACGGACACACGGACGGACGGACGGACGGACACACGGACGGACACACGGACACACACACGTACGGAGCCCGTTTCATAGTCCCCTGCTCGAACTCGTTCGGCGGGGACAAAAAGCCGCAATTCACCTTCTGGGAGCACATAGTATGCTACTCAAACATCACACGGCCAATGTCCCTTAACACAGATGAAACCTGTATGGTCATGCCTATATTGGGATCTCAAATCATTGATTTTCGAAAAGATCGGATCACCTAATTTGTCAGTGTTGACAAATTCCGAGTCTAGTTTCTTTTCTGAACCTGTTTCTAACCTTACCTATTCTCCTCTTCTCTCTCTCTTGCTTGCTCTCTTTCTCCCCATCTCTTCCTCTCTCCCTCTCTGTATCTTTTCTGTTACAGGTTATATGCATTGATAAGGTTGATATGTTGTAAATATTGTAAATATGGTACACCAGTATTCAAAAACATTTCTGTTTTGTTTAGTAATGCTGTTGTTATGCCTTGTTTTGATACATGGTAAAGGAATACTTTACGAAAAGTTCGGTTTGTACGAGTTCTCTTTGCAGTAACAAAGAAATATTTTACCGATCATATAAATGTGTGTTTACATCTACAAAGCACACAGATGGAATGGAAGTGATAACTGCCTTTAATAGTATTTTTGTGTTCACGCTAAAGTATACATGTATTTTTATACAGACTTTCATTCTCTACTAACTATGTGTTCATGTATTATTGTACACATAAAGGTGCACTTTTTGGCTGTTGGGTTGTCTATTAGGCTTATGCCAAAGCAGGTTTGCCAAAGGAGAAGTGCTGCCCCCCCCCCCCCCACGGAAGAAAGCAGTAACTGCATAGCTGCTGAGCTGAGATAAATGCGATTTTGTGTTTTTTGCAGATTCTTTAAAAACACAGGAACATTCAAAAATAATTTTGTGGTATGATTAAATTATGCACCATACCTAGTTGTCTAACAATACCTAGGAAAAAAAAATATGTTTCCGTTATTTTTGAAATGTTATTTAGGAAAATGCAGTTACTGCGGTGGCTCACCCTTGATTCTGGGTAGTTTCCCCACGGAAAAAAGCAGTAACTGCTCACGGCCAGGAGTCTGCTGTTTTCCCCATGGAAAAAAGCAGTAACTGCACATGCCACATGACCATAGGAGGAGAATTGTTACCACCACCAGGTTATAAAGTTCTTCTACTTTCTGGTTAGTCTAGATCTATAAGATCTAGGACCTAACGCTAGACCTAGAATAGGTCTTGTCGATTGAATGGCATTCTGTGTAAAAATAAGGTAATTGAAGTTGAACTTTGAAGTGCCCGGCCTGGCCCCTAACACATGACCCTGTTGGAGTCCGGACTAGACAATAACCGTTAAAGTCAAGTCTCTTCGTCTTAGATCCTAGACGAACTCTGACGTTACACTTAAGCTAGACTACAGATCTATGCCCAATGTTAGTGCTAGACCTAGATCTATTACGTTAGATTAGGCCTACTGACATTTTGTCTAACACTAAACAGTTAACATTTAGATCTGGTAGACCTAACTTTAGGCCCTACATCTAACGTTAGACTAACGTTAGTGTATTAATACTAGTGCTCATCTCCCTTCAATTCAATTTTCAGCTCAATTCAATTTTCAGCTCACCTAGATTTTCTGGTTCTGGCCAAAGCCATGGCTACCATGACTTTTCCTCTGCAATTTATGATACATTTACAGGCATGCCTGGACCGCAGAAACTGTGTGACAGCATGGTTAGCACTGGCATGATCACTCAGACTGTACCAGACCTGCAATACTGTGCAAGTGATGACTGTGATGTGATGCAATGTTTAGCTAGTTACTGTATGCATGCTGCAGAATTTATTCTGCACTCTGAGCGCACCGAGTCTGCCAGGTTTGCTAGTCTCCAGAAAGAAGCTTTTTCTACAACTTGTCATATGATTCCCTGCGGGCAGAGTCAAGTTACTGGTGAAACAATCTTTTTATATCTACTCGCCTAAATTATGGAAAAAACTGCTGTTTACATTGTTTAAAAAAAATAGTAGAAAAAATAAATGGTATTAGGGAAAAATAATATACAGGAAGTACTATACAGAGTCTGAATGATTAGACTAAATTGTTAGTTACTGCTTTCTTCCGTGGGCTTTGTTAGTTACTGCTTTCTTCCGTGGGGAAACTTGCAAAGTTGAATCAACTGGATGCAGTTACTGCTTTTTGCAAAAGTGAAAAATTGCATTTTTGGTCACTTTCATTTTTGTTTTTGCAAAACTGACCTATTAACATTGGAGAGCATTGGGTAAACTATTCATTTTTGCAAAAAAGTAAACATTCATAAAAATGTCAATTACTGCTTTTTTCCGTGGGGGGCAGCCGTGTAGCTGACAGGTAACAGGACTGGTGCTTAAGATATATTTTATATGTTACTTGTATGTTTTTGGATGAGCAAACACAACCGGATTTAAACTTAGCTCTTTACATGCCAGGTGTATGTTTATTATGGTTTTAAGTCTGTTTGTTGATAACACTGTTGGAGAATCTTGTCCGCTCCCTGGGCAAGTACTTGATTTTATGGTACTTTGTGATTTTTGTCTTAAGTTTGTTGTTCTTGGACTTCGGAAAAATTTGTTTACATAACGTGTAAACATCTTGTTTTCTAGTGATTATTAGAAGATTGAAAGTATTCATGTTATGTCTTAACTTACCATTCTCTACTTTCCTTCTCTATGGCCTGACACTTTTGCTTTTTCCTTTTTGACTATCCGTATAGGTTCTGCCTCACATTTCCCCCTCTCTTCAACTATTTCTGCTCACTTTAACTGTTGTTTTTCTCTACCAGAACGATTGACAGTTATTCGATGTTACCATGAACGAGACATGATTTTGTTTTGTATTACATGTATGATAACAACTGGAGTTTAATTGCTGCAAGTTCCTCAGGTGTAAACGTGACTTTTATGAAGTTTTATGCTTGTATTCACATTCCTACTATTTGTGCCAAGTGATACAGGGTGTTTCAAAATGCAAAGTATGGAAGTGACATACGTTTTCTAAAGTTGTGATACTTTTTTTAGTGCTAAAACAACTGTTTGCCAAACATTAGTGTGTGACAAGAAATGTTTTTACATGTTATACATGTATACTACGTGAAAAAAGTATATTTTTGTATGTTAAACTTGATGCCTTAATTGCCATACGTGTGTTGGTCAGTCGTACCTCAGAGTTTGTAAATAGTTTCGTTTT
Organism: Diadema setosum; assembly: GCF_964275005.1. Lineage (NCBI taxonomy): Eukaryota > Metazoa > Echinodermata > Echinoidea > Diadematoida > Diadematidae > Diadema > Diadema setosum. The sequence continues at coordinate 395,038 of NC_092696.1, forward strand.
GTCTTCTTTGAAAAAAAAAAATAACGTTCTGTGAATTTTGTGGCGTTTTCAGATAATTTGAAACTGGGACGTTTCAATCTTGGTAGAGGGTTGTGTCACAAAATTGCCTAGAGCACCCCTCTCACTGTAATGGATCAGTCCAGGGTTGTGCACTGGAGCGTGCACTGGAGTGTGTACTGTACTGTAGGCATAGGTCATGTGTTAAAGTACACGGGACATGAGTGTGTGTGTGCCTGACCCAGTGTCAGGTCAGTATAAACTTTAGTGATGTGCACTTGTCTTGACAGTTGATGAGTTTGCCCGGGGATTGCAGTGGGGGAAGACTGAATCCTGCCAGGGAGGTGCAGGGAGGTGAGTTGTCTCACCTCCCTGATCCTGCCACGGTGCTGTTTTGGCTGCAATACTGTTTACTGTACTTCTCTCTTGCTATGCTCTGTACTTGAATCGACATACACTGCAGCTGTATTGGAGTTGATCCTCCTTGATTAAACACATCGGAACGGTATGTACCCTGACTGTTGACTTGGCCTAAATAATAAGTGCATGCAGTGGGAGCTCATTGTTGGTGGTTGCTCTGATGAGCGAGGGTATGAAGTGACCGTGAGTGAGTGAGCGATAAGCTGAGGTGCCTGCCAGCCATATACTTTGGCGAGTATCCCGATTGAGTTGGTGAAAATACTCAGTAATAACAAAGAGGCAAATTTGTTACAATATGATATACTTATGTGCCTCGAAATCATGGGTCACCGTTTTCGCTTATGTAAGAGTTCATTGTGTTTGTCTCCGTATGTACTATGATTAGGGTGTGTTTGTATATGTGTGTGTCTATGTTTGTTTTTCATGAGTGGGTGGAGTACACGTGTGTGTTGTAACTCATTGATGTTGAAAAACTGAAAAATCAAATAACTAAAGAAATCACAACAGGAAATATATGACATGAATTGAAGTAAATTTGACGAAAATTATCGCTATTAAATCGAGTTGGAAATGACGAGAATGATTGAATAGACTTTGTTCAGAAACAATCAACAAAAGATGAATTAGATTCCAGGACTTGCATATTGCAGATTTCCCGGGCAATATTGTACTACAAAAGAAAAAAACAGAGAAAAAACAAATAATACATTGTCAGTCATTTTGACAAAAGAGGGGCACTGTTACACACCATGAGCAATTGGTTCAGTAATTAAAGATGACATACCTGACAGGATGATGCTGAGGCGGCTGCTGCTGAGAGGAAATCATCGGTCAAGTAGGGGCACCACAGACTGAACTTGTGAAGATTTGGTAAGGCACACACACAGCGCCCCAAGTCTCCTCCAAGCGATGAATGATATTGATAATCGTCATGAGATTGAGATTTTGAATCACCAAAGACTCTGCTAAAATAAAAATGCAGATTGCAAATCTGTTGGAAAAGAAGGAGCAAAAAAAAAACAACAACAACAATTCTTCTGAAGGACTGGATACATTTGTACGTGCATAAGACCATTAAAGGGTGTGTACAGTTCTGGTCGAGGTGAGGATTTAGCTTTTAATATTTTGCGAGATATTCAGAAACCACTCTATGAGATGTCAAAGAGCATGCAATTCTAAAAGGTATTAAAAGTTTATTTGATGAAAATCGGTTTTGAAATGGCTGATATATCCCAAAACAAGGTGAAACAAAGAGATCCTAATAAAGTTGTGGCATGTCGCCTTTTATTATTATCACTTTTTTGGATATCCCAGCCATTTCAAAATCCAATTTTCATCAAATAAACGTTGAATCCTTCTTAAAATTACATGCTCTTTCATATTTCATAAGAGGTTTCTCATTATCTCACTTAAAAATGTTCAAAACATGGATCCCTTACCTCAACCAGTACTGTACAGTCCCTTTAATTGATTAGTAAATAGAGAAGCCTGGGAAATGTCCTGATGGTTAACATATATTTTAGTCATGGTGAGAAGGTCAAACGATGTCTATTACACCAAAATCTGCTCTCTGTCCTATTCCACGATACCACTTGCAGTTTGTGACTGGACAATGTTCCTACATGTAATAATTCAATACATTTTTACATAAAACGTGTGAGTTAAGAATGGAATATTGCCAGTGACTGTTTGTTTTTCTGTTTGTTTGTTTGTTTGATTTATTTCCGTACTAAAAAAAAAAAAAAAAAAGTTTTACTTAAAAATATCAATTGAAAAATATACGGTTTGTGAGCACAGCCAGTGGTTCAAGTATAGGAGAGTACGTTAATTCTGTTTATTCCATGTCCGTATAAGTCTATCTCCATAAACTAATAATATGATCTGTTAAAATAGTACGAACGAACTTAAGTAATATCATTTGGGTCAAGAGTGGTCGTACGTAAACGATGAGATAGCAGTTAATCATGGCCGTAAGAGAGGTATGAGAGACGGAGAGAGGGAGAGAGAGAAACAATAAAAGTGGTTCCCAGAAGGCAAAAGGCCAGGTGTCAGATCTGGTCCTTTTTTATTGTATTATGTTTATAGTAAAACATTCATTTTTTAAAAAAAAAAAGTACCCTTACTAGTTACAAATAACCTTAGTTCTGTTACAATGTTGTTGATCTGCTAGAAATAGAAATGTATATAAATCATTTTATCTTTCAAGAAAATAATGATTTGCCTTATCAGTTTTCACATATGGTCTTCTACGACCCCAACAGCAAAGGACATAAATTACATACCTGACAGGATGATGCTAAGGCAATGGCTGTTGAGAGGAAACCATCAGGCAAGTAGAGGCATGACAGCACGAACTTCTGAAGACTTGGCATGGTACACACCCATCGGGCCAAGTCACCTCCTCCAGAAAACTGAAGTTTTAAATGCTCATGATTTCTGCTAAGACACAAGTCCAGATCATGAATCTGTGGAAAAAAAAAAACAACAACAACATGAAAACAGTAACAATCAAAATAGAGTTAAATTAGCGAGAATGCATGATGGAAAAAGAGTACTTAAAACGAGTAACACTCGAATATGCCTTTCAATACACCAGTACGTGCATGCATTTCAAGTCACAAACATTAGATCCAATTATTATTTATGGGTTAAGGATAGATGACAACGAATTGTACTCCCTGTCCTATTCCTGGATACCTGGGCCCTGTTTTATGAAGAGTTAAAATTGATTATAAAGTTGATTTCAACTCTAAGTCTATGGCAACCTGTGTGGTAAGGACATTTAGAATCGATTTTATCTTTTGATAAAACGGGGCCCAGTACAGATAAAAGTATGCTTGTACGTTATTCATAAGGAGCGTAATGAAAAAAAAAAAATAAAAGGCCAACGCATTTTGACGTGACTGGATTTGTACATTTGCTTTAACTTGTCATTGTATCTGTTATAGATATGATAACCAGTGAAGTCATGGATTCTCCTGATTAAGCAAGTGATCAGTTACTGGGTCGAAAACAGTAAGATGTACTCTGTTTTCAAATAAAGACTAAGAAGTGTCGAAAAAAAAAAAGGTCAGCTGACCCGATGATCCAAATAAACTTTTGTCATTCATCTTGCTTGTCTAAATTTGCGCTCAGATTTTGATCAAATACTAAAATCATTCAAAGATATCATGGCACATTAATACTAACAGGGCAGGACCTACTTAGACTTTTTCGATCCCCACCCTTTAAAACCAGTGTTTACGGAATGATTCTCAAAAAAAAAAAAAATAGATGCTCATCATATTGGCAATAAAGGAAGAAAAAGGCCAACCCACATAGTTCATTTTCTTTGTTCATATTCAACACATAGTTCGCAGTGACAAACCATGTCCTGTATATGAAGAGAAAAAATGAATAATGGGTTAGCCTTTGTGGGAGTGACCAAATTATCGCCGACATAGCCATGCTAGCGGTTATCGTCCTTTTTGATACACAATATGATATATATAATGTATTTATGTTGTTCATTATTTCTATTATTATTATTTTCATTATTATTATTATTATTACTATTACTGATATTACTGCTATTATTTTGATGAACAGGATATGTACTCCAGCAAAAGATTGTCACTGTTCCAATACTTGCTACATGTATTAGGACATAATACTAGTACCTCTGCTTTTATTGTGTCATGATGCTCACAAATATATTATCACCTAGCTGTGTGACTTGGCACTGCACTGCACTAAATCTCCACCCTACTTACTTGTATTCGACTCAGGTTCTTGTTATACTGTATAGTACGGAGAACAGAAATGTATAAATCAAACAATGTTAACGTTTATTGTGCAGACCCGGTTTGACATACGGGGTTGTAGATAAATGGGGTCGAGATCATATTTTGTCTATCGGAGACCTCGTCTACTGAATTGGCAGTCAATTCAAAAACATCAAATCGTAGATCAGAATGAGGTTGATTTACAAAGGAGCGCATTGAGATAGTTGACAAGTTTGGCGTGCGCTGTACAAAAACAAGTTGCACATGCATATGTATCAAGAAGATACTTGGTAACATTTCCGAGATATAATTTTTTATGGCGTAATACATGTTTACTCTATGTTTGAAGACAACACATTTGGCTCTTGCACAGATATGAGGAAATAGTGACATTCTGAGCATGAACACTTGATCTTTGACATTGAGCATTGGCACTCAATAAATAGTAAATAGGCACAACTTCGTCCAGTCATGCTTACATATGCCTAATTTTATTAGTATATCTCTGGTTCTCAAGTTATGCTGTCCAAACACAATATTACAGACGGACGGACAACCCGAAAACATATGCCTCCGGCCGCGGCTACACTTTGTGACGAAAAGATTGAAAAATGTATGTATGACGGAACATAAATATGTGAGAACAGTGCTTATGAAAAGAATGGAGCATGTGTTTAACTTTTGCATTCCAAGCCACGGATGTCAAGTGATTTGTTTTTACTAAGGTTTGATGAAAACAACATCTCCCCTCTGTCGTAATCCAGGATACCATTTTAGCAAAAAGAACAGAAGAAGGGCATAATTCACAAGGAGAGTATCGCTAACTTTATGGTTTAATGCATTTAAAGCGTGTTGATTTATATAAGAATATCAACATTGTGTCATGTTATCGATATGGTACGGGGCCAGTGGACTCATGGGGACATTTCTGATCAGCTAATTATTTGTTACTGGATCGAGAATACTATGATAGGTAGGCCAGCCCTGTTTTCATGGTTTTCAAAAACAAGCAAAGGGTAAAACAGTGTCCAGACCCAGCCATCTGACACTTGACTGAGCCGTTAAATCACGTTAGTTATACAACTCTCATTCCCCATCTGAGATATCCTCAAACTTCATTTTCCCCTTTATTATGTTTCCTTAATGTTGTTGTCAGCGTTTGATAACCATTGTGTTGTGATACAAGGAGCGATATGCATATAATAACATCTTTGAGGGTTGAACCAATAAGACGTCATCCACTTTGGGGGTAAAAAAAGGTCTTGTATAAAGCATGCAAAATTCGCACACCGCACTAAATACTCATGACTATACGGGGAAGAGAGAGATGGATTAAGTTCATTTATTTTATTTTGTTTTATTTTTGTGCAACAGTAGCATCACAGGCTATCCCTCATTCCAGAAACTAATAAATGCCACAGAGAGATCATTTCTTTTCATAAAAAAATGACTTTTTTATTGTCCAAGAAGACCAAAAAGGAGTAATTGAGATCTTGTCTTGTCGAAATCTCTGCCACGGAAGATAAGGAGATCGGTTGTATTATCTCGTTTTCTTGATATCCCTTAATTATGTTTATTTTCAATAAATCAACAATGTAACAGAAGTGTCCTTACCAGTTCTTTCTTTCATAATGAACTGAGGGTTAAACATTAGGGATGACTACGGTTACACAAAATTTTAAGTATAGCACCTCACTGAAATGTCAATCTGCGAGAAAAAAAAATGATATCATAGAAGTCATACCCGACTTGTGATTAACATATTACCTATTTTTGAAATGAGGTGTACTATGATCCTAAAAGCACCTAACTAACAGTTTACATACCTGACAGGATGATGCTGAGGCGGCGGCTGTTGAGAGGAAGCTGTCAGGCAAGTAGGGACATTTGAGGCTGAACGTCAAAAGACGTGGCATAGTACACACACATCGGGCCAAGTCACCTCCCGTAGAGGTTTGATGCCATAAATCGTGATCATCGCTATCATAATACAACATCAAATCTTGAATCTGTGAAAAAAAATCAAAATATTACAGAAAACAAAAGACATGAAGAGAAATAATTGTTGATATACAGCACGAGTTTGCTTGCAAAACACGATCGTAATGAGTTTCAACTAAAATTATGACAAATCATTATCATAGATATTATGACATTGGTTTTCTGAGTCCTCTACACTGCACACGTCTGTACTTTGGGACAACTTTAAGGTGAAGCAATATGGCTTATGATTGTCTTGCCTTTGTGCATTAATCACTTACTTTACTTAGATAACTTTGTGAATCAAATATATGTACGTCTGACTGTTTATCTTGGTGGGGGTTTTCTATCGCCTGAATATGTCAAGATTTTACCAAATTTTCTGCAAACTAATTAATAAGCAAGCATTTAGATAGTCTTACAAATACAGCAATTTGGCATTGGTTTTCGTTACTTCTTATTCTTTGTGTCTGTGAGCGTGTGTGTGTGTGTTTGTGTGTGTGTGTGTGTGTAGGCCTATGCCTGCCTGTATGCATGACTCTTTATTCTCCTGAATAAAATATGCAAGCTCAAATCATGAACCTTGAAATGGGACTTTACCATCAAACGTCATCGATTGAACATATACATGAACACACCTTTATTAATACGCAACTGTGGTGGCAACTTGAGGAGATTACATATTTTGAATGAGCACAAAGCTAGGTATGCTGGAGCATTTGACTACCAGGACGATTGTTGCTATAAAACTCGAGACGCTCTTGGAAAAATACAGGTCTATACGTTATACCGCTGGTTCGATTTTAGCAGCGTACGTACGTGTGGACACTGGACTGTCCAAAAGCTACCATGGGGTGATGTTCAAGATATAAAAATAAATGTGAACATCACAAATCACAAATGGATTACGGACGGAAGGACAAACGGACGGACGGAAGGACAAACGGACGGACGGAAGGACGGACGGACGGACGGACAACCCAAAAACACAATGCCTCCGGTGACACTTCGTGGCGGATTCGTAAAAAGAGGGAACTATTACATGAAATAACTGCTGACCATTCCGTAGGAGTGGTGATATATCCATACTGTTAAGGAACAAAGAGAATTGGGAAAAAAAAATTAAAGAGAATCGTACAATAAAAAAGGGGGAATTCGACGTAATGAAATGCAAAATAAAGTACAGAAATTGTTGATGTCCTTTGATTTTGAACATTACAAGAAAGGCTGTGTCCCTATTTGAAGAACAAAATGAATTCGAACGGATTTTAAGCGAAGGTTAGTGTTTCCATATTAAATTGAAATATGCATTTTACAGGAGAAAATAGAAAGTCAGTCCAGCTTTTGAAATCATTCTAATTTGGATATGATGATTCTGTGCATTAGAGCCAAGATCTCAGAGGTTGAAGTTGATATTTGAGGAGTTCTACAAACGATATTTCTCTTTAATCCACTTGTTCTTAAATAATTATTCTGGTGCAGTTTGTATGTATTGTGTGTAATTTCGTATCTATATGGAGTCCCATTGTTAATCACTTCTTTCGCAGAAGGGGTTACCCCGGGAAAATAAAATGGAATAGATAGAATAATGATATGATGCTGTGCTTTAAAACGAAGTTGAATGTTCGTCGAGAAATGAATATAAAACATTGTAGCATTGACCTTGAAAATTTTGTTTGAACTAGAACACCAAGTCATTTACATTCGAATGTTAATCTGTTGAAATTTGGTGGAGAAACCCAAAATTACGATCATGTTAGTAACTTTCTATCTTCCTCTATATGACTATTTCATCTGGTTGTAAGTTTGTCATTGTTTGTGGGCAGATATTATCAAAAGTTGTCAGCATTAAAAAAATAACGTGTTTCCTATCCACATAGCAGAAATTCTCCAAGTGATAAACAAGTGTGTCCAAGGAAGAGAGCATATTAATACCTCACATTCTCCTTCTACTGCTGAGATATGTTCTAGTTTTTTTCTTTCCTGGAGTCATCCCTCCACATAAAATGGCGCCCAAACGGTTCACACCGATTACCTACGCGTCAGAGTCCGTGGCTTCAATCATACGCTCTTGCACAACGTTGTACCAGGGAGGTCCACCTCCCTGGTTGTACAGTGCACTATACCTATGTTACCTGTTCCTCATCAGAAAGCTTCGATAAAGGTTCATGTTTAACCTGAGGTAGAATTATGTCGCCACGACGATCTAACATAAGTCGACTTGGCATGTGATCATTTATTTCGCCATAGAGACTTATGTGGGTTTTTTTTTTAAGAATTTCTACATGGTAACATAAATACCTTCAGATTATATAATGTCGGCATAATATGGATATCCACTTCTCTACTTAAAAAAAAGAAAAAGAAAAGAAAAGTGTGTGTTTATCTCTCATTTCTCATACCAGACTACATGAGGCCTTCTTTTTGGAGTACATAATTTCCATTAATGCTGCATGTGTTTGTTTGTTTGTTTGTTTGTTTGTTTGTTTGTTTTATTTAATTTAATCACGGGATAAAATGCCCTCGATCAGCAAGGTGAGGCTGTTTTTCAGAGAGGCCGTGAATAGAGTGTTACAGCAACAACAAAACAAAACAAAAGTTAACTAATCAATGAAAGCAAATTAACAATAACAACCAAAAAATAACAACAAGTATAACATAATGAAATGCATTACAACATATAGAAACAAAATACTAAGAACAAAAAAGAAGAGGAAAATAGACGTAAACACTAAATCTAACGTTACAAAAGAGGGTGACACAAACAAGTTCACATACAAGTTCAGACTAATTAGCTCAAACATAGCTATGAAATCCACATTATAACACATACTCTAACATTCTTTCAAAAGTTTTCAAATTACTTATTGTTCTTACATTTTCGGGGAGGTTGTTGAATATTTTCACACTGGAGTACATTAGATTTCATTAACTCGTTTCCAATATTGGCATGTAAATTTTGATTATTTTGATTATAAATTCTTCGTACTTTCTTTATATTGCTTGCCTTACACGATCCAAATTCTTGCTTCGTGTGAATCAAATACGGGTTTTTGTTTTTTTTTTCACACAATCACCATGTATTAGAAAGTGACCCTTCCTCCTCCCTCCAGTGATATTTTGTTAACTTCAGAATATTTGTTATCTTCTTGAATTTCACTTCTAAAAATGTAAAATCTCCCCTTCGTGAGTGTGTGTGTGTGTATGTGCGGGAGGGGGGGGGGGGCATGCGCCAGCCTTAAATTTTGTAAAGGCGCCTCCCCTTTACGGAATTCTCGCTATCGCCAATGACGTAAAAAGTACCCGGATGTGGCTTTTTCGTCAAGATTTAGTGCACTTCGTAGCAAGGGCACTCTTCCGGCGGCACGGGGCATAATTTGCACAGCGCTAGCGTGCGCGTATATGTGCCTCACCTATTGACCGATTCTGTGACGCGCTATGTGTATTTTTGGCATGGGCAGCGCCATTACGCGGTGTCTCAGCCGACCCCCCCTTCCCACTCCCCACCCCTCTCCCTACATTAGCACGCGCGCAGAATGAAAAACTGATGCATGGTTGCTTTAGCCAATAGGCGTCTCGTACTGAGTGCGCGAATGCTTGCTTAGTGCGCGAACCTTTGTTACAAGTGCGCGATAAACATGTTGCCCTGGGGGTGGGGGAGAGCAGGGGGGGGGGGGGTCGGCTGAGACACCGCAATTTGAGCTCATGGCTGCGCCCAGTGCCATAAAATGTCTGCTGCCCTCAACGAACCCGAATCGGTCAATAGCGCCGCGCCGACCACGGATACTAGTATACAAATATCGACTGTACTGCTGCAGAGGGAGATGGTAAAACTATTTGCACCGAGGTGATTTCTCAACAGTGCTATGTCCCGAGACGAAGTCGAGGGACATGGCACTGTTGAGAAATCACCGAGGTCACACTCAAATAGTTTTACCATGGCCCGAAAGAAATCAGTCGATATTTGTTTTATATCCCTCTCGAGCATTTTACTAGAGTGATGATGGTTCCCTTTTGGAAAAATGTTCAGGTTTCCTGACATTAAATCTAACGTTTAATAGGCCGTAGCAGTGCAGCAGCAGTGCGTGCAGCGCGTAGCGAACGACACCGTTGGTTCCTACACACGAGCTACACTACAGGGTGCAAAACTCCGAAAGATCGAGGAGGTCCAGGACTACGTTAGAAGTTCCAGTAAGTCTAAAGCGGCTTGGTTACCCGCATCAGCTTCAAAATCGCTTTTAGTTTATTCCTAATTCGTACCTGATATCTGATATGGTGTCCTTCTGCTGCAATCATTCCTCCGTTACTTGAAGCGCAGTCACTTTGTTAATAATGAGCTGAACTGCATTGATCACACTAACGAATACACACACGTGTACACACACACGCCATCGCACCACAGATTTCTGTAATGCCAAAGCGCTGCTAGCGCTAGGTACAAGCCACGCACAGGACTGTCGCTCAAAAGTATCGCTACTACGCGCACTGCGTACATTCTTAAGTGAGAAATGTCGATATCGATCACACGATCACGATTGGGTGCAGATCGTGGATTCCCAAAAGTACTATATCCCGCTGGCTAGTGGCTTGTGCCGAAAGGGTGGGTTTGGTGGTGGCGCGTCGCGTTAATGGGAACACCACCCTTCGTCCAAAGCCCCCCGGTTTTGCCGAAAGGGTGCGTTGGGAGCGTTGGGTCGCGTCGCGTTGACTGGAACCCCACCCTTCGTCCAAAGCCCCCCCCCCCCCCCCCCCGGTTTTGCCGAAAGGGTGCGTTGGTACTTTTTCTCATGTAATATTAAAAGACGAGTTTTGAATTTATATTTTACCTTCAAACAATCATTTCAAAGAGGCTATCGTCCGGATCGGTTTACACTCTATTACCACTTGGTCTACAGCCAGTTGGTCTAATAGACTGTTTAATATCAGTTGGTCTAATAACCAGTTGGTCTAGTCATCATTTCGTCCAATTACTGTTTGGTCTAATTGTTATTTGGTTTAATTACTATTTGGTCTCCAGTCAATTCGTCTAATAATATCCATTTGGTCTATTTTTGGTCTATTATGAGTTGGTCTAATTCCATTTCGTCTAATCATCAAATGGTCTAAAATAAAACCAAATTTGTCCAATATAAATTTAGTGTACACATCAATAAAAAGGGCCCCCCGCCAAAAAAAAAAGAAAAAAAAAGCCCAGTTGGTCATACAGACGAAACGATTATTGGACCAAATGGTACCTGATTACACCAGGAGGCTGGCTATTAGACCAAATGACAATATGATCAATGGTTATTAGACTAAATGGGTGTAGACTAAATGATGATAGACAGAGGCTAGACCAACTGGGCAATGGACCAAAATTAATGATGTGTACACCAAATTTATATTGGACAATTTATTTTAGACCATTTGATGATTAGACGAAATGGAATTAGACCAACTCATAATAGACCAAATCGGTATTTGATGATATAAATTGGTGTTAGACCAAAAATAGACCAAATGGCTACTATTAGACGAATTGACTGTAGACCAAATAGTAATTAAACCAAGTAACAATTAGACCAAACAGTAATTGGACGAAATGATGACTAGACCAACTGGTTATTAGACCAACTGATATTAAACAGTCTATTAGACCAACTGACTGTAGACCAAGTGGTAATAGAGTGTAAACCGATCCGGACGATAGCCTCTTTGAAATGGTTGTTTGAAGGTTAAATATAAATACAAAACTCGTCTTTTAATATTACATGATAAAAAGTACCAATAACGCACCCTTTCGGCAAAACCGGGGGGGGGGCTTTGGACGAAGGGTGGGGTTCCAGTCAACGCGACGCGACCCAACGCTCCCAACGCACCCTTTCGGCAAAACCGGGGGGGGGGGGGGCTTTGGACGAAGGGTGGTGTTCCCATTAACGCGACGCGCCACCACCCAACCCACCCTTTCGGCACAAGCCGGGCTTGTCAAGCCCTGGCTAGTAACCAATTGCACCGCATCCAGCTGCTTGTAGCTAGCTAGTAAAACACCATGTTCGTGCTCTGTACAATCCTATGGCAAGAAGCTTTACATGAGGGATATAATACAGTATATGGGCGGCTGTATACCGCCCGAGCTAGCGAGTGGCCAAGCCTGTCATACTCGTACACTAGTAGTCCCCGCATGCATTGCCCTAGGCCTTGCAATAGCAGAGCATGCACCACTGCATGCAGGGCGCATAATAAAGCTACATTAACCGGGGGTCCGTTTCATGAAGCTATCACTTAAAAGCTATCACATAAATCTTAAAATGGCCAAGCCGCTCCTAAGCTAGGAGAGACTTTCACAGAGAAGTAAAAACCATTTCACGAAGTCTCTCCTAAGCTATGAGAGACTTTAATTTTTTCAATCGTCATGTTCGAGGGTAATACTAATTAACATATCATTAGCATATCATTAACTTTTTCTCCCATTGTGTTACATGCGTTGAGCACTCGCTACATAGACATAGCACGTATACACACAGTGTATACAGCGCAGAGGCAACAGATCTACGACGGAGGCAGGATCCTAGAGGCTATAAGTTGCATTCTACACCGCTACCAGTACATATTTCTATTAGTGAGTATATTTAAAGCTGTCTACAATTGAAAAGTAATGCATGTGGTTTCATAATGTGATATTATTTGGATATATTTTTGTTCGAATCTTCTACAATTCTCCAAAGGGCTAGCTAGATGTAGATATAATCTTACCGGTAGTAGCGTTATCACAATAGTCCCACGTAGGCACATCGCCGTTTGTTTGAATGACCAAATGGCCAGCTGAGTTTAGGTAGTTTGTTACTTAGCATGGTAGGGTCTACTACAACTTCTAACGTTGTTACAAGTAATAGTGAAATGTTTGTAGGTTGATTTTTATGATATATTTAGCGTGCAGATATTTCATGAGAGAAATTGCCCGATTTGTTCATGTATGGGTGAATTGCAGGTAACTTAAGGCCTGAATAGTGAAGGGATCGAAGAAGAAACCGGAAATTTCATAAGAATTGGTCTGCATTTTATTATTAATATTAATTATATGTTAGGCCTATATTTTTGAAGACGTGTCTAACATTGAATAATTACACTGTCACTAGCTGTGTGGATACTATTCAGAAGTGATACAAATTTTCCGTTCTGTGTCAAATCGACAGGAAAAATCTGTTGTTGTTTTTTTTTTTTTTTTTATTCATTCTAGAAAATCTAGGTTATTTTGTCCAACAGAATTATGGGCCTAGCCTAAGCCTAATGTTTTTTAGGGTAGGCCCTAACGTGAACTTATAGCGTTAGCATTTACACTACAGAGAACCAGCTGTAAGTTTACAAGTCCTAATGTTACTGTCTAACGTTGCTACAGGTCTACAACAAAGACTTGTAACATACTAGGGGTTAGGGGTTATAATAACAGCGACCAGCCCGAACGCGAAGCACTTTGTACAATTATAACAGGGAGTGCCCTGGGGTTAGGGCAGGTAGTACTATCTGGAGAGTCCGACAGTGGTTAGACTAACTAGATCTAGTAGCAGTAGTAGGGCCTAGTAGTAGTACGTAGATCCTGGTCTACACAGAATATGAATTGGAAACCATGGTTCAGATCTTGGTTCAGACTTGAAAGCTAACTTCCACAAGTCAAAGTGCATACAGCACTGTAATCGCAATGCATATGTCACAATAAGATAGAGAATGATGTTTACCTAAATTTATTGGCATGGAACCTCTAGAATTCTACTGCTATACTACCAGGTGTCTATAGATCTAGAATCCAGTGGTATAGTGATCCTGAGTAGCACCTACTGACCTAGATACTACTTAACCAGTGTATACCAAAAGTATAACCAGACTAGACCCTTAGCCTTGGTATTCTTAAACATATTATCATTATCATAAGTAGGCCTATCACTCATCAGTAAGGAAGTTAATAGGTCTTCTAAATAGTGCTATCTATCTAGGCAGTTAGTGGATTCTATAGGTCCATACTCCGATGCTACATGTAGTACCGCTTACACAACTTCTTTTAGCAATTTAATTGATGATGATGACATGACAACAGTTCATGATCAGAGTCAGACTGTGGCTGCATCTCAGGCTGTAACTGTGATCAACCCGAATGTGAAGCCACAGTACAGCTGGTCCTACCAGATCTTAGGTAGATGTAGACCTTGCAACGTGGATGCCTATCGACAAGATCTAGAACCTCAAGAAGTCATAATACCCCCAAACTATAGGCTTACACATGTTGAATTGAGACAACTCAAATACTAGTAGTATGTCTTTTAATCATCCCCAAAAAATAATGATATAAGGTCCTTTATATATTTAAACTGCAAACTGATTTCAAATTTCATGCAGATTCTAGATATTGTGTGTAAAATCTTGTATAATCAAACAACAGTTTGAAAACACACTTTCTATTTTGTATTCACATTTTTAATTATAATGTTAGATATATGGAACATCAGTCAGACTGCTACAATCAGACTTCTGCATCTCATAAAGCCCAGAGTCAGTTGCTGAACTTCACTGAACACAGAACCAAACTGCTGAACTTCCATCTTCTCCACAGCTAGACTGCTACTGAACTTCGTCGAGACTTATCTACCAGCATGATCACCTTCAACAGAATGCAAGTATTTTAGCTTATAATACTATTTTAGCAGACAACATATCTGTATATTTTCAAATACTACAATCGCAACATTATTTACATTTGGACATCAAATTGTCTCTGGATTTTTAGTTGAATAGTGTTAGACAGGAAATATTGAAAACAATGTTTGCTGTAATGTCCATCTTGGTAATTGAAAACAAACATTCTTATCCAGTGAATAGTGACCCTTCTAGAAACAACTGTTTTTTGCATTTTTTTTTTTATTTCACTATCTGTAGAATATTACATACTGATCCAATTGAAAAGAGATAATTCATGGAAGGGGGGGGGGTACCTGCATGTCTACATGTATCAAGCTCCTGAAACAAACTTTAGCAGTCACGTTATCTTAATATTGTATGCCCTACTATGATTGTTTATTTACCCTCTCCCTTTTCTAGTATCAAAACAACCTCATGCTCTTACAATGTTTGAAGCAAGAATATTCGACATAGCTAATCATTATCTCTAACATACTTTCTAATGTCCCATGTCCTGCACTTTTGTTTTGTTTGTAAGATGTTATAACTGTTCTTGTATATTGAATAAACTCCAAACAGCCAAGGACCAGACAACATGTGAACTTCATCCACTTCAGAGTTAAGGACTGGGGGCAAGATGCAAATGGAAAAGTCAAGTGACAGTGTCATGGATATTCCACCATCTTCATTTGGTGTGTTAAATTATTATTTTTAGCTATTGAAGCAAGTTGAGAAATCATGTTATCTTGATCATCTACAGTTGGCAGCAAAATTAGTCAACCCCTCTCTTGCATGTTGGACACTCTGGCATAATGAATTACATTATAACTGAGATTATTTCTAAATCATACAAGTGGTGATCAGATAGTTTGCTACAAGTAAAAAACAGATCAGTAGCCTTTGATTTGCATATATAGTTACAAACTTTGATCATTCATGTATAAAGAGATATGGTCCAGTGGGCACATTTATGGTCATTTTCAGTTCTTTCAGTGATCACTGAAATGCTTCGTTGAATATGGTTTCACTCAATGTTTTGATAGGTGACACAATATGATGGAATTTGATGTAGGATTATTAATATTTGAATTGGCATTTTTCATTGTACAAAAATATTTAAATGAACTAATTTCTAGTGAAAGCTGCCACCATAGAGTTTGTACAGAGGTTTAGCCATGATATTGATAATTCAAAGTTTAAGTCATGTCAAAATGAATATAACCCAATGAAATGCTAAGAGTTATGTATAGAATGGCAAGATACTATTTAAAATTCCATAAAAACAAAAGAAATTAATCATTATCATCAGACCATAACACGTCATGCTTCAGTGATCACAGAGAGGTCTGAAATGACCATAATGTACTCATTTGACCTTATCTCTTCATGCATGAATGATCAAAGTTTCTAACTATATGCAAATCAAAGATTATTGATCAGGTAGGCATTTGTCATAAACTATCTGTTCACCATTTTGTATATGATTTAGTAATTGTAATGTTGTTTATTTTGCCATAGTGTCCATAATGCAAGGGGGTTTAATAATTCTGCTGCCAACTGAATAAAGTGAATGCTTGTTATTAATTTCCCCTCTCATTCATTACTAAAATTACTTCATACTCTAACAATTTGCTAACAGGGGCTCATCACATAGTGATTCAAACTTTGAAAACTGGCAATTACATCTTGTCGTTCACATAAGATATCTTACAAAATTGATATTCATTAATGAATATTTTGTTGTTATTGCTTGTTTTAATAAAGATGTACACTCATCTCAAATATTTTCCAACTATCCCATTTGTGCATCCGATGTTTCTGTTTGTATGGTATTTAACTGTTCTTATATTTGCACACCCAAAGGCCTGAAGAGAGCTGAACCTCACCAAGCCCTTGGGACTGACAACTGCAGCTGAACTTCACCCAGGTCAGAGTCAGACTGCAATTGGACTACGAACTGTATAGCAGCATCTTATCTACGACAGAACACAGGTATGTATTTCTCAAATTAAACTTGAAAGTATAAAGATTTTACAAAATAAACAACTTGAATAACAGTTGAAAAAAGGCAACCTCTGTTGATGACATATCAGTTACAGGTAATTCGGTCTTTCTTATTTTAGGAATTATTGTAGACTTGGTGGACAAACAATGTCACCTCTATATGTGAACTGTTCCACACGAGAAATGAAGAAATTAGTGCATTCATACAGTCCAGTTGGGAGCTGATTTAATGTTTATGTCTATATCAGCCACAATTGGAAATTCAGTACTGCTCACAAGAGTTGATTAATGCACTGACATAGCAATGCAGCTGACTTGTTGCATAACCCATTGAATCATCTTTCTGTTTATTTTGGAACTCCCAGCTTGCCTGACATAAGTTACAATCCTTTCTAAAAAAAAAAAAGTCAAATAAGTCTCTACTGACATGAATGAATGACATTATGTCAGATGAGTGTTTTAAGTCACAATCACATTTTCATTTTGAGTCTGTGTCACACCTTTTTTGTTCATCAGGAAGAATCCGATACACTAATTCTTGTTTATGACAACCCAGACGATTTTCTTTGTTTTTTTTTTCCTTGATGCTGTTAAACTGTTGCTAATATACTGTATATGAAATTGCTGACAAGCAGCTCTGTGTAATGATATGTGTGGTAGTCGTGTGTGTATTCATTCAACTGTACACCCACATGTTACCACTCTGTATAATGTCAGGGAGAGGGGATGTGATTTGCATGTCACAAACTTTCAGTATGTAACCAGTATTGTTTATTTGTCCATATTCTATTTCTTTTGTCCTTTCTTTCTTTTTTCTTTCATATAGATTCTCAAGGCATGGAGCTTGCCAAAGGTGATGCAGACAGGTTGAATATAACATATGTTGGTTTTGACCGCTGTGGATTCAATCCTTCAAAAATTAATGGTATACATTGTATACATTTTTTTTTGGGGGGGGGGGTGGCTGCATTAGATGTGAGGATCTGACATGTACCTGCAGCACTGTAATGAAAGTCATGAATGCAAAATAATGTCATGGTGATTTTGTAATAGATCCTTATGACAAAAGCTTCTTGCACAACAAAAATTCCTAAAATGGAGTGCGAATATTATGTCTGTCAGGACATCATTTAGAAAATAAGAATAGGTCTATTGTCGCTAGACCTACACACATGATAGATTTTCAAATTTTATGCACGTGCTGCAAATGACATGAGTAATGTTACAGAACCTAACAACATCTTGGTTGTTTTCTGTCTGCTTTTCTATTTTGTGTTCACATAATTGGCATGTTCAATTTCAACTTTATCTGATAATCCCTTCATTATTGTTGCTCTAGAGTTTTATATCCTGGTTTTTGTCCCATTTATTGCACAGAACATAGTTAGGTAAGATAGACCGCATACTTCAGAACCTATTTGCTAGCTATGCTTTTGCAGAGTGTGTGCTTTCTTTCTAATATTCAAATACATAGGAGAGTCCATCTGAATTCAGTTGTACATCATTTTGAAACTGAGAGTGTGCTCTTTCAGAAACAGGATTGGCCCTTTTTTTTTTTTCCAAGATACTAAAAAACCACTATTGAAGTGCTACAGACATTAATTCAAAGAAGAATTCAATGTTTATTTGACAAAAATTAGTTTTGAAATGGTTGAGATATCCAAAAGCAGAGTAAAACAAAGCGATTCCAGTAAAAGGTTGGTTCCACCTTTTATTAGGATTCCTTTATTTTGGATATCTCAAACATTTCAAAACCAATTTTCATCAAATAAACATTGAATTCTTCTTTGAATTAATGGTCTTTCATATTTCATAAGAGGTTTCTTATTATATCACCCCTCCTCCCCCCCCCCAAAAAAAAAAAAGAGAAGAAATGATATCAATCTGAAACCAGGTCTCAACCAAAACTTTACCAGCTGTTGCGACACGGATTGTCGCCTCCTGCTCGGGGCGACAATCCGTGACGGGCGCTGGCGGCACGGATTGTCGCCCCCTACACGGATTGTCGCCTGGCGACAATCCGTGACGCTTGTGCAGTTCCCAGTTTTTGACCTCGAAGGCGACAGTCCGTGTTGGCAAAAAAAAATTGTTGCGACACGGATTGTCGCCCCGTCACAGATTGTCGCCCCGGGCTCGGGGTGGTTCCTCCGATGTTAAGCTTTGGTGGGATGGGTATGACTGGTAAGTTATGCGTGTGTGTGTGTGTGTGTGTGTGTGTGGGTGGGTGTGTGTGCGTGTGTGTGTGTGTATTGTGAGCTGCATGATATGTGATGTGTATGATTTGTTGTGTGTGTGTGTGTGTGTGTGTGTAAGTGTGTGTATGTGTGTGTGTTTGGAGTATAATAATACAATACGGTATGTAGAAACTGTGCATGTGTGGTGGTCATAGTGGTAGTGGTTTGTTTGTCTGTGTGTATACGTGTGCCTGTATGCTTAAGTGTGTATGTGGAATATAGCGGCGCTACTGTGGCAATACAAACGTCTTCAGAGTGTATGAGCACGTGTTTAAAAAATTCACACAAGCGTTGATCTAAAAATAGTATGGGTGTGTGAACCAATATCAGTGGTGAGGCAGGCTAGGCGAGAGAGAGACCGAGAAAAAATACATACGAGGGAGGTACCCTCCCCAAATGTTATTTGTCTTTGTTCATTTTTACTGCAGTCATTTTCTTCCATCAGTCTTATAAACTAGAACGTCCATACCACTATTCTTTGTCCCAGAATAGGTTTGGCATGCTTTATGCATGAGCGAATAATTTCCACACGCCGTAAAAAAAAATTGTCAATCGTTAGTTGATTTTAGCACAAACGAACTGCCATTGCACACCGCTAATACATATATACGTAATACAAACAAACACTAACAAACACTCAAACAAATCCTCATAATGCAAATAAACCAACACTTTTTCCTTGATATTCATTGATTTCATTCAAATCATTCATAAATCGACTCATTCTGGGTGTAACATGAAAAAAAAAGTTACAAATGGCAATTCGAAACAGAAACAAATCCATTTGTCAATTTATACCACAAATAATCTCACTTCAACATAGATAACTCGATTATAGACCAACCCTACTAACAATTTCTTCACGAGAAAGTTTTGACATGTAGGGCCCTACCAAACCTATATTCCTTGAATACATTGGTTTGGATCATGTAACACCTTCTTACTTATAAGGGCATATACATAAAAAAAAACACAAATACATTACACGAATCTAGAATGAAATCAGTCATAAAAAACCCGACCACCCCCTCCCCTCCCCATCCGAAACAAATCTAGGGCCTACGTGTACATCTATCCTAAATATTAAATCCTACCAACATCTGTCATACCATTTATAACTATCCTTCTTCAAATCCAATCCCCAACCCACCAACCCCTGATTAAACAAAACCTAAATCATCCCACACCCACATTCACCAACCCAAATACACGCACACACACACACACACACACACACAAGGTTCCGTTATTCCGAAGTTTCATTTTTTCCGAGGCTTCAATTCCCTATACCTAGAGGTTCGTTGATCCAAAAATGAAATTCGGAATAACGAACCTTCGGAATAATGAGCCTTCGGACGAATGAGCCTTCAGAGTAACAAACTTTTGCAATAACGAAATGTAACCCCCTTCCCACATACCGACGCGCACCCGAACCGATACCACATTCCTTCCTGATGAAACGATTTCCCAATGTTGATAAATAAGACATAATGGACCGTATGCAGAAAAGCAGCATCTGCCCGCACGCAAGCTCCACTCCGAATTCATAATTATACAAATCTGCCAAACAAACTCATCAAATTCAAAGCTGCTGATAAAATCAATATCAACGTTTATGCCAGCAACAGCTTAGGCCTACTAGTTATCCCTCCCCACGCGCAGCTAAAAAACACATACGCAAAAAACTGACATAATAAACACATTCTTCCATATCACACACACACACACACACACACACACGCACAAACGGACACTAAATTATCATGTGCACGCGCACATACACACTTCCTTGAAACCTCACCATGACTTTTTACATGGCATGTTTGCATGGATGTAGCCATGTAAATTATGTGGTAGTATTTCAATGATTATGTCCAGAACGATATTACCCAGCAAAATGTGCTTCAAGGGCGGGCGACAATCTGTGCCGCCAGCCCCCTACACGGATTGTCGCCTGGCGACAATCCGTGTAGGGGCGACAATCCGTGTCGCAACACCAGCCCTTTAACCAGAAATCCATGTTTGGTGACTTTCTGTTGATATTGTGATACAGAGTCACAATTGCAGTGTTAAATATGAAGCTGCAATCAGACTATTGCAGTCTGACTGCTGAACTTCACTGAGTTTTGTCATAGACGAGTCCATAGGTGATTGCATAAGTGCTTTGCCAGGTACATGTATTAACCAAACCAGAAATGAGAAAAATCCCCCTTCAAAAGAAAAAGCAAAAACATTACAATACAAAACAGAACAGAACAATTAAGCGTGCAAACGATTCAGTGAAAAGCATATGGGTGAATTGAAGCACTCTGAAAAAAACGAAATATTTATAGGCCTTGTAAAGTGTAAGAAAGCATTTTAAAATGGATAAATGCAAATTCTGTATCAGTCAGCACATAAGAGACTGATTTCTGATCTTTGATGATTAAAAGCTATTGTGCAGTAGACAAGGTCATTATTATTAGTATTAATATCATAATTAATATTCTGCTATAGGGAACCTTAGAGTGCAAAGAAGGTGGATTGCAACACATTATTTTATGCTTACAAAATATTTGCAATGATAGCATTGTGTGAAGTTCAGCTGCTTTCATAATTTGATTAATAAACCATGAAAATAATACAAATGATTATGAAAGATCTGTCGATGTATAAGTGATCCAAACATAAATACATCAGTGAACATTGCAGTGCATTGTTTTTATGCCTCCGCCACGAAGTGGTGCTGGAGGCATTATGTTTTCGGGTTGTCCGTCCGTCTGTCCTTCTGTCCGTCCGTCCGTTCTTCTGTCCGTCTGTCCGTCCTTCTGTCCGTCCGTAATGAATTTTGTGGCAAGCGTAACTAAAAAACATTTTGAGGTATCCTAATGAAACTTGGCATGTACGTGTATTACGGGGTGAAGTTGTGCCTATCAACTTTTGGGTGCACATGCTCAAGGTCAAAGGTCAAAAGGTCAAGGTCAAATACATAAAATTTAACAATTTCCACCATATTTCTGCAATGCCTGAAGATACAGTATTTTCTGGAAACTTAGTGTATTCATGTATTACCCAATTAAGATTCTCTGGTGAAAGTTTGTGGTCATGAGGTCAAAGGTCAATCAAAAATATCAAAACTTCACTTTTTTCTCCGTACCTTGGAAATTGTTTGAGGTATCTTCATGGAACATACATGTACTGACTGGCAGTGATTGTCTAGACAAGTTTGGGTTCATGGGGTCAAAGGTCAGGAGTCAAAAGGTCAAGGGCAACACTTCAAAATTTTACTATTTCCCTCATGTTTAGGCAATGCCAGCAGGATTATTTTTTACACTTGGTGTATGCATGTATAACCTAATAGAGCTTCTCTGGAAAGATCTTTTTTTTTTTTTTTTGCCTCAAAGGTCAAAAGGTCAAAGATCAAGTGAAACTGCTGAACTAAGTTTTTCCTCCATGTCTCGGAAATGGCTCAAGTTATTTTTAAACTTTCTACATATTTATGCATGTTCTGCCTGACAGGGATTATCTTATGAATTTTAGGGTCAAAGGCCAGATGAAAATGGTAACAATTTACTATTCAATACAGAAATTGAACTTTTTCTCCATACCTTGGAAATTACTCAATGCATAAACGTATGAATTGGTCAAAGTCAAGTTAAAGTCCTTAAACCCCAAATACATGCTCTCCTATTCATCCAATTAAACCTAGGTCAAGGAAGGTGAACATTCAACACATTTGTGACAAACTTGTCATTTTAATATTTAGCCATTTTTGTGAAAATGTAATCACACATTGTCCACATGCACTATCTAGACCTACTAGGAGAATCACGCATCATGGCGGAGGCATACCAGTCGCCATAGCGACATTTCTAGTCGTTATTATTTCCAGGCATGTGAAGGCAATAGTTATGTAACCCAGTTAGAAATTATGTCTATGCGGGCAATTATTATTTGATTAGAAAGATAAAATCAAGCATAGCTTATAATGTAGAAATCAAGTAGAATGTAATACCAGAAAATACTGTGAGTGATAATAATTTCACAAGGACTCTTACCAGTATCACCAATGTGGTTGTGATAATTGTGCTGTGATTATGATGACATTGAATAATGAAATAATGTTTTCAAGATCAGATTTTCTAATGAATCAGGCAACTAGAATGAAATACATGAAACAGTTTGTGCAGTTACATAATTTGTCACATGACATGTAGTTAAATTGTGAGGAATTGATATTAATGAGTATGAAATTGATAGTAGTGAATGAATTGAATACAGTGTAATTGAATCATTGTCGGCCTACACTGCCTCTTTCAATGAAATGTTTTCCAATTGTGGCAATTGATGAGTGAAATCAAATCCAAGTACGAAACAAAGAATACCTGCTGAAATTAGAAGTATCATTGTGATTTTTACTCCCACCTCCAACTGAGGGAGTTCGTTCAACCAGCGCTAACTTTATATGGTTTTATCAAAAAAAAGAAAAAATCTGTACCATGGCAATGCATTGTTCAACATTGAATAAAGTGTTTTGTTAATTCAAAAAATCTGTTTGTCACATGTGTCATATATGTATTGCAAGTCAAGTGCTCAAAAACTGAGTAAATTAAATGAATAAACTGGAAAGTCCTATGATTTTCACAAATGATGTTACCATGGCAACACACTGTTCAGTATTAACGGAAGATGAATATACACAAGTACATAGTATAACTTTCACATGTTTCAAATTTCAAGTCAAATGCTCAAAAGCTTAGGAAGTTAGCTGAATCCACAATATTTTTGAATGATTTTCATTCAAAATAATCTGTTACCATGGCAACACATTGTGTGAAAAAGAACAAAGAAGAAATTTGCACATCAGCCTATGTACTTTAGCAGTCTCATGTGCCAGATTTCAAGTAAAATGCTCAAATATTGAAGGAGTAAACCGAATCTACACCTTTTTTATTATATTCATTGAAAATGCTGTTACCATAGCAACACAATGTTCTATATCTGTGAAAGATGAAGTTTGCACAATTATACATATCATGGTGGTCACATGTACCAAATTTCAAGCAAAATGCTCAAAAGCTGAGAGATAGCAGAATCCACAATATTTTTGTATGATTTTCATTCAAAGTCTGCTGTTACCATGGCAACGCATTGTTCAACAATGGCGAAAGATGAAGTTTGCACATCTACGCACTATGCCGGTCACATGTGTGCCAAATTTCATGTCATATGCACAAAGATTGACAAATTTAGCGAATTCACAATTTTTGTATGCTTTTAAGTGAAAAAATGTTGTTACCATGGCAACAGATTGTTCAACATCAACCAAAGATTAGTTTTGCACATCTACATACTGTAATGGTCATGTGCCAAATTTTTGGTCAAATGTTAAAAGAATTTTAATGAAGTTAGGTCAATTCACATATTTCTTTGTGTGATTGGTATAGAAAAACTTGTTGCCATGGCAACAGATTTTTTCACACCACACATGAAAAAAGTGTTTTGCACAACTACATATTACATTTATCTGATTCTATGCAGAATTTCAACTGCATTGCTTTAAAACTGAGGGCAGTAGTTCAATCCACAACAATTTGTATGTTTTTGTGAAAATTTGCCATTGCCATTCATGACAACGTATTATGCGACATCAACGAAAAAGATATCTTGCATACCTTTGACAGTGGTCACACATGCCAAATTTAGGGTCAATTACTTCAAAATGAGAAAACAGTTTGATAAAATGGCTCTCTCAAAAAGCTATCACATAAACTTAGGAGTGCTCCTGACCACTCCTAGATTTATGTGATAGCTTTGCCAAGTTAGGAGAGACTTTATGTGCTAGCTTTGTTCATGAAATGGTTTCTAGAAAAAGTCTCTCCTAAGTCTGAGTTTATGTGATAGCTTTATGCGATAGCTTTTTCATGAAACGGTTTTTAGCAAAGTCTCTCCTAAGTATGACTTAGGAGAGAGAAAGTCTCTCTTAAGGCTTTCATGAAACGGACCCCGGTACAGCGTACTGCTTGATCATGCGATCGATGCATGTGCACATCACAGATCAGTCATCTCTGCATACGCTGAAAAAAATGCTGGAAAATATTCACCCACCTGGATATCGTCATGGAATGCCCATCTTTTTTTTTTTATTTGTTCTTTGTCGAAATGTCGCGAACACAATCGCGAACATGATCTCGAACTTATCCTGTCTCCGAAGCAACTTCTTCCAAGTTAAAGTAAGTACACGTAGACACTAACGTGCGTTAATAGGCCTACTACCACTACTAGTAAGTCGCGCGTGCACGTACTGCGCTGTGGAGTCGCCCGCAAACTTCACCCACGCCGCCACGTCACGTATCGCATAGGGTCCTATTTCTGCAGATTTTTTTTTTTCATTAATTGTCGTGCGAACAACACATGGCAACTTCGCAGCAACAACCAATAATCGTATTAAGCACAGCAATTTCTTAAGAATGGAGAAATTTCAAATCATACTAAAGCTGTAATTCAAGTCGAGAAAACAGGAAGTATGGTAGCCCTACTACATAATGATCGACCACCCTTATTGAAACCGACCGCGTATAATTCGCGCACTGAACACTTAGTACGCACTTCTCTGCGCGCAAAGCACATAAAAATGGATTGGCTTTGAATGTAGATTAGGATGGTGTGGGAAAACGCGGTAATTCACTGTTCATTAATGGTTTTAATCAAGGACAAAATTTCGAATGAATATTTTCACCGAATCGTAATGACAGCACAATGTAATGTCTATGGAAGTTTCTAAAAGGCTTCTAAAAAGCTTCGTACAACACGGTGTTCAATACAACTCGGTTTACGTGCATTGTCAATGCAAAATCAGCGGTCGATCCTAAAAACGCGATTTACCGCGGGGAGCTGAAACGAGGCAACGCAAGTTCGTCGGGGATATTTTTGCACTGAAACTTCGAATCGAAAAGGGAACAACGGCATTTGATAGAGCTGGATTTTCTCAATCACGTAGGTCAAGTTTTTTACGTGAATTTCAGTGTTAAATATTCTTATCAAGCAAATAAACATTAGGCGGTCGATTAGTAGTAGGTCCAACCCTACACGTAGAACACAGTCGGTTGTTAAAGTATGTGTAAATAGCATTAATTACGTATCACGCGCGTACGAACGGAAGTGACTTTGCTACCGGACTATCCCATAATGCACCGTAAATGACGCTTAAATCAACATCCGGGTACCTTTTACGTCATTGGCGATAGCGAAAATTTCTGGATCCTCCCCTGTGACGTAAAATTGGGAAATTCTGTAATTTGTGGTCGACGTGTTATGACATATGTGGTTAATCAGATTTTGACATTTGTGGTTGACGCCCCCTCCCCTCTCAACAATCATTGGAAAAATTGAGTTGTTTATGTAATGTAATTTTCATTGAGGTATATCGCTTGTGTTATCATCTGTGCTGTATTTAAGTTCACTGAAATAATTGAGAAGTATTAATGAATATTCTAATGATATCATTATTCTTAACGCTTTGCCCACCCCCCAACCCCACATGGACACATACATCTAAACACAGACACCCCTTATCGACACACGCTCTCTACACAAACAACACCCACTCACCAAAACCAACCACACGCTGCGGAATTGCTATGTAGCCCATACAGCTCATCATAACAGGTATGTGTAATTTTCTACAGTATTATCTGAATATGTAGTCGGGTACCTAAGGGTAACATTTTCAGGATCCTAATGACATACCAGAACATAATCAAGATGTTAACATGAACAAAAAGTGGCTGTTCTAGGTGAAATTTAACCCTTAAAGGGCCGGCCGGACTTTTATGGCTATGCTCTGACCGAGGGGGGGGGGGGGTGCATTCGCCCCCCCCCCCCCTCCCCCCAAAGATCTCGGCCATCAGTGGTGCAATCGCGATGAAATTTCACATGTGTGAGACCCACGTCATAATCTACAAGATTGTGTCATAAGATATTTTGTATTAATTAATTATGCAAATTAAGCTCAAGATCATATTTTGGCCTAATTAAAAGCATTGAGAGTCTAAATTTTGATCTGTAAATCTGTTTCAGCATATTTAACAATTGTACATCACAAATTCAATTTCAATTCTTATGTATTCTATTGTTTTCAAAATTTCTTTTGTATTTCTGTTTTTCAACTTTTGTTTTTTTTTTGTCTCTTTTTTTCGATTGGAAATTGTCACTGACCACTCTTTTACCATTATTAGCACAAAACCAACTAATGAAAGTGATTAATTGTAAAAATAATCAGCTTTTCATGACTTTCATGACAGAGCACCTTTTTTCCATAGAAAATGTACACAAAATCACAAAATTGTGCCCGTTTTTGGGCGACATTCCGTTAAAAAAAAATGGGCATGACTTCGCAAAAGTATGCGCCGGTGTTGCAAATTTGGTCTCAAAAGTTGCGCGAGACTTTAACAAACAAAGTCAAGAAGCCTCGCGATGAGGCCTTGTAGAGCCCACTAATGTCAAATTCGACCACTAATGTCAAAACAACCACTAATGTCATAACACGTCGACGACAAATGTCATAACAACCACTAATGTCATAACACGTCGACGACAAATGTCATAATGACCACTAATGTCATAACACGTCGACGACAAATGTCAAAATCGGATTAACCACTAATGTCATAACACGTCGACGACAAATGTCAAAATCTCCAAATTTTACTACAAATGTCATAACGCGTCACAGGGCATGTCCAGGAATTCCGTAAAGGGGAGGCGCCTTTACATAATCAAAGGCTGGCGAGACTCCCCACCCCCCCCCCCCCATTTTCTTATTTATATTTATGTTGCGTTAACAAAATATAGACAGGGGGCACCAGAGGGGGATGCGCCCCTCTCGATCCCCGATTGCGTCAACCGCAAATGTCAAAATTGGGTTAATCACAAATGTCATAACACGTCGACCACAAATGTTAAAACGCGTCACAGGGGCGGATCCAGGAATTCCGTAAAGGGGAGGTGCCTTTACAAACTCAAAGGCCAGCGAAACCCCTCCCCTTTCGTTTTCTTTTTCTTTTTTCTTTCTTTTGTTTTAACAAAAACAGAGACGGGGAGGGGCCTCCGCACCCCCTCTAGATCCGCCACTGCGTCAACCACAAGTTAATGTCAAAACCCATCATTTGCATTACAGAGGCGGATCCAGGAATTCCGTAAAAGGGAGGAGCCTTTACAAAGTCAAAGGCTTCCACATTCCCTCCCCATTTTTTTTTCTTTTTATTTATGTGGTTAAAAAATAGAAGGGGGGCACCATAAAGGGATGCGTGCCCTCTCCATCCATGATTGCGTTAACCACAAATGTCAAAACTCATTGCTTGCATTACAGGGCCGGATCCAGGAATTCCATAAAGGGGAAGCGCTATTACAAAATCAAAGCTGCCGCACCCCTCCCCCCATTTTTCCCTTTTTAGTTTTATTATTTTAACTAAAGAGAGAGATAGAGAGAGAGAGAGAGAGGGAGGGTACCAGAAGGGGATGCGCCCCCTTTTTGATCCGCGATTGCGTCAACCACAAATGTCAAAACTCATTGCTTGTAATACGGGGGCGGATCCAGAAATTACGTAAAGGGGGGGGGGGGCACCATTACATAATTAAAGCCTGGCGCATCCCCCATCTTTTTGTTATTATCTATGTTGTTTTGAAGAAAATAAAGAGAGGGGGCACCAGAGGGGAATGCGCCCGTCGCGATCCCCGATTGCGTTAACCACAAATGTCAAAACTAATAAATTGCTTGCATTACAGGGGCGGATCCAGGAATTCCGTAAAGGGGAGGCGCCTTTACAAAATTAAAGCTGCCGCACCCCACCCTCATTTTTCCACTTTTTAGTTTTATTGCTTTAACTAGAGAGAGAAAGAGGGGGGGCCACCAGAGGGGGATGCGCCCGGCCCTTCTCGATCCGTGATTGCGCAAACCACAAATGTCAAAACTGACTACTTGTAATACAGGGGCGGATCCAGGAATTGCGTAAAGGGGGGGGGGCACCTTTACTAAAGCCTGGCGCATCCCCCATCTTTTTGCTATTATTTATGTTGTTTTGAAGATTTTTCTTTCTTTTTATTTATGTTGGGTTGTTGGGTTTCTTTAAAGAAAGGGGGCACATGAGAGGGATCCGCCCCCTCACGATCCATGATTGCCTCAACCACAAATGTCATAATTCCTGGATCCAGGAATTCCGTATAGGGGAGGCGCCTTTACAAAATTAAAGCTGCCGCACCCCCTCCCCATTTTCCCCTTTTTAGTTTTATTGTTTTAACTGAAAGAGAGAGAGAGAGAGAGAGAGAGAGAGAAGGGGGGCACCAGAAAGGATGCGCCCCCTTCTCGATCCGCGATTGTGTCCACCACAAATGTCAAAACTTATTGCTTGTGAAACATGGGCGGATCCAGGAATTACGTAAAGGGGGGGGGGGGGGTGGGGGCACCTTTACATAATAAAAGCTGGCGCACCCCCCCCCCTCTTTTTGTTATTATTTATGTTGTTTTGAAGAAAAAAAAAAGGGGGGGGGGCACCAGAGGGGGATACGCCCGTCTCGATCCCCCATTGCCTCAACCACAATATCAAAACTCATTGCGGATCGAGAGGGGACTCATACCTCTCTGGTGCCCCCTTTCTATATTTTTGTTTGTTGTTGTTGTTAAAACACAGAAATAAAAGGAAAAAATAGGGGTGCGGTAGCTATTTTGTTGTTGTTGTTGTTGTTGTTGTAAAATGAACACAAATGAAATGAAAAAAAAAATAGGGGGTGCGGCAGGTTTCAATTTTGTAAAGGCGCCTCCCCTTTACGCAATTCCTGGATCCGCCCCTGTATTACAAGCAATGAGTTTTGACATTAAAGTGTGGTTGACGCAATCGCGGATCGAGAAGGAGGCGCATCCTCTCTGGTGCCCCCCTTCCCTCTCTCTCTCTCTCTCTTTCATTTAAAACAATAAAACTAAAAAGGGGAAAATGGGAAGGGGGTACGGCAGCTTTAATTTTGTAAAGGCGCCTCCCCTTTACGGAATTCCTGGATCCGCCCCAGTAATGCAAGCAATGAGTTTTGACATTTGTGGTTAACGCAATCATGGATGGAGAGGGCATGCATCCCCTTATGGTGCCCCCTTCTATTTTTTTTAACAACATAAATAAAAAGAAAAAAATGGGGAGGGGGTGTGGAAGCCTTTGACTTTGTAAAGGCGCCTCCCTTTACGGAATTCCTGGATCCGTCTCTGTAATGCAAATGATGGGTTTTGACATTGACTTGTGGTTGACGCAGTGGCGGATCTAGAGGGAGCGCTGCGGCCCCTCCTCGTCTCTGTTTTTGTTGAAGCAAAAGAAAGAAAAAAGAAAAAGAAAGGGGGGGGGGGGTTTGCTGGCCTTTGAGTTTGTAAAGGCACCTCCCCTTTACGGAATTCCTGGATCCGCCCCTGTGACGCGTTTGTGGTCGACGTGTTATGACATTTGTGATTTACCCAATTTTGACATCTGCGGTTGACGCAATCGCGGATCGAGAAGGGGGCGCATCCTCTCTGGTGCCCCCTTCTCTCTCTCTCTCTCTCTCTCTCTCTTTCATTTAAAACAATAAAACTAAAAAGGGGAAAATGGGAAGGGGTACGGCAGCTTTGATTTTGTAAAGGCGCCTCCCCTTTACGGAATTCCTGGATCCGCCCCAGTAATGCAAGCAATGAGTTTTGACATTTGTGGTTAACGCAATCATGGATGGAGAGGGCACGCATCCCCTTATGGTGCCCCCTTCTATTTTTTTAACAACATAAATAAAAAGAAAAAAATGGGGAGGGGGTGTGGAAGCCTTTGACTTTGCAAAAGGCGCCTCCCTTTACGGAATTCCTGGATCCGTCTCTGTAATTTAAATGATGGGTTTTGACATTGACTTGTGGTTGACGCAGTGACGGATCTAGAGGGGGCGCTGCGGCCCCTCCTCGTCTCTGTTTTTGTTAAAACAAAAGAAAGAAAAAAGAAAAAGAAAGGGGAGGGGTTTTGCTGGCCTTTGAGTTTGTAAAGGCACCTCCCCTTTACGGAATTCCTGGATCCGCCCCTGTGACGCGTTATGACATTTGTGATCGAGGTGTTATGACATTTGTGATTAACTCAATTTTGATATTTGCGGTTGACGCAATCGCGGATCGAGAGGGGGCGCATCCCCCTCTGTTGCCCTCTGTCTATTATTTTGTTAACAGAAATAAAAATAAGAAAATAGGGGGGAATCCCTGGATATGCTTCTGTGACGCGTTATGACATTTGCAGTAAAATTTGGAAATTTTGACATTTGTCGTCGACGTGTTATGACATTAGTGGTTAATCCGATTTTGACATTTGTCGTCGACGTGTTATGACATTTGCAGTAAAAATGGAAATTTTGACATTCGTCGACGTGTTATGACATTAGTGGTTAATCCGATTTTGACATTTGTCGTCGACGTGCTATGACATTAGTGGTCATTTTGACATTTGTGACCCGCGACAACGGTTTCAGGCAAAAGTCGCAAGAGCAAATTCCCTCCTAGGCGGGGTACAAAGATTTTGACCATTATTTTTGTCGATTTAGGTTTTTTGCAGAAATCGAATCTTTGTTATGTTTTCTACATCTACACTAAATTTCATAGCATAAGACTAAGTTTTTCCTATCAAAAATGGAATTTTAAGCACCCTATGTTGGATCGCACTCGTCGGTTTCGAGCTTCTTTCGAACGCCGCGCCAATATCCCCAGTGTTGCTACGGCGCACGGTCTCGCATGCGATTGGCTGGTGCGTCGCATACATTTACATAATTCGGCTTTCGGAGACACCAGTTGCAGCGTGTGGGGAATGCTTTGTCCACGCGTGCACGATTACATGCTCCATTGTTCTTGCTATAGTGGTTTATACGCTGGCTCGCTCTGTAGTGCGTGCTCTTCGTGTAGCTTTCTGTCCAAACTATTCTACCGCAATGTTCGACAACGGAAGTGAAACAAAAATCGTGTAGCATGACATAATCGTATGAAAAGAAAACTAAATATTCTCAAAATGTGTCTACTTGTACATGTAGTAAAGATTATGATAGCAGACTGACTCAATGGAAGGCAGATAAGAGGAAAGGAGCAGTCACATGTGACCAATTATATTCAAATACTACACGTCAAAATCGCATCAAACTAACGAGTCTTTTTTTTTTTTAAGCATGACCCTTGACAGCACTAGCTATTCTGCTTTCAAAAGGGTCGTCAATGATAAAGACAAATCAACTGCAATGAAAACGCGATTTGTAAATGTGTGGATTCGCCACCGCTCCTGTTACATATGCACACAGTCATGGCGTGTAGATGCTATTGCGTAATACGTGCACCATACACGTCATGTACATGTACACCATACGTGCAATTATCGTATTCGCCATCTTGAAAGACGTACTGGTATACAAACCCGAGCGAAACGCATTGTTTTTCGGCTCCATACGCTGAGCTGCGAGGAAGGTGCCCGGGAAATTTAACTCTCTCAGTGAGCCAATCAGAAGGCGATGTGGTTGCTAGAGGCGGGGCTTAACATCGATTGGCACCATCGTACGGATGGGTGATTCTCCCCTCGCATCGCCGCTCGGACATTGTCTTTGAGAAAGAGGTGAATCTTCAAAGCCTGTTTTCTCGCAATTTTGTCAGGCTAACAACTTAAAAAGTGCATTTTATTTCTCTTTCTATGCCCACTTATGGTGCCGAAGAATACAAGTATTTCATATCAATGCAAAGCTTAGGAAATGGGCAATGTGATTCAGTGAAAAAATGAATTTTCAAAATTCCCGACTTTTGCCTGAAACCGTTGTCGCCGGTCACATTTGTCGTCGACGTGTTATGACATTAGTGGTTGTTATGACATTTGTCGTCGACGTGTTATGACATTAGTTGTTGTTATGACATTTGTCGTCGACGTGTTATGACATTAGTGGTTGTTATGACAGTCGTTGACGTGTTATGACATTAGTGGTTGTTTTGACATTAGTGGTCGCGTTACAGAATTATAGCGCGAAACGCTGGGGGGGGGGGGAGGATTCTGCTCACGGTCCTTTTAGGGTTAATGTTGCATTAAAAAAAAGATATCAATTTTCACATATGTTCATTTTTAAGGAGGTGGTATGGTATGCTTTACTAAGTATTTATTCCATATCTTTCTTTTTGTCACTAACTTCATATAAATTTAACTTCGTATAAATACCGTGCCCTACATGTATATTGAAAGTCATTTTATGAGGAGAAAGTATGTTGTCATGGCAACGCACAATATCTCGCTGTAAATCTTAATTTTTTAAAGAAAATGTTGTTTTTTGGACAAAAAAAAATCAATATGTACTAACATAACTCTTTCCCATACAAACATTTGGCAACATCATGACGCATTTGTTACGAATTTGCCCATGTAATCACTTAACAATGTGGTCTTCATGTTTTATGATCATGTGCATGCGATCACACGTGCACGATCGCGAATGTTTGTAAACACCACCAGTTACGTAATCTCCTTTTGAGTCATTCGTTCTGAACCGCAGCCTTACACACTTCGCCCAGGTTGAGTTTAATGTTATGAATATATTAAGCTGGGCGTGCCTGACGGAATTTTCCATGTATGTAAGAATGCTAATGTTAAAAATTCATTGCTCGAGTCAGTCGACAATCAGACTCCGGTTAGAGAGGACCGTTATAACTTTCTCAACGTCCCGTCCGTGGTCTTGAGAGAAATTGCTCTCCCTGAGACAAGTATCCTGCGGACTGAGTTAAAGTGCTAAATAGCAGGATAATCCAGGAGGTTCCAACCTGCTTCTAGCCCGTTTCCCTTCGACGACGACAGCGTCGATAAGCTTTCTTTGACTTGGCCAGGCGAACCACCAGGCGGTCTGGAGCCAACGCCCACCTGTGATTGCTACACGGCAAGTAGTGGGAGCCACGCCGAGGTCGATCCAGGGCGTCGAGACTGTGTGAGTGGCAACGCGCACCTGGCGGCCAACGCCCTTTTACCCGGCGTAGTCGCGGAGCTGCAAGCTGACCTGAGATAGCGTCGCCCGCTGATTCGACGACGTCCCCGTGCATCGACGCGCTCTCGACGTGATAGCGTCTGGCGTCGCCTCCCCGTCACGTCGCAGATTAGTTGGGCCCCGACGTTGGTTCTGTTAGGGTGAAACCCTGGCCAGGTATCACATAATCTGTCTTTGAGTTATCTTTTGTTGAAACGATCCGATCTAACATTCAATAGTTATGGTTAATTTCGCTGTAATGTTTTGAACAATTATCATTATTCCGGTTGGAAACTGATTGTTAAGCAAATTCCTAATAAAGCTCCGGAAGATTTGTTCATTTCAATTCACTGTGACCGCCTTGCATTCATTTGTGTGAACTTGACCGTAACAAAGTGGGGGCTTGTCCGGGAGGCCGAATTTCGCAAGCCTTATACAGTATATTACATTGTCCAATTAGGTCTAAATAAGCTTGTTTTTGTGCTTCTGTTGTTCTACTGTTGCAAACTTTACAGTCAAGCTTTCATTGCTGTGTTAATTGTTGAGTAGACTGAACAATGTCTAGGGAATTTTCAGTGCAGGATTTTGTGGACGGTGATGTCTCTCTGCCTAAGATTTAACAGTTGAGAAAGGCTGAATTGAAAGAGGTGGCATGTCACTATTGTTCCAAAAAGGGACATGTTAAGACACAATGTTGGAAGCTACAACGGGATAGTAAAAAGCAGGGTGCTACACCCGTACTTGCAGTTTTAGGAGAACGAACTAGTGCTGCTGTTTTTGGGCATGACCGTCTTGAAATAGTGTATAGAAATATTAACCCTGGAAGTGTAGATAACATGTCTGAGTGTTACCATGGCTTCATGTCAAAGGGTATGGTTTCTTGGCAGTCTGATGACGGTGCAGTGCAGTCGGTGAGAATCCTGCGGGACACTGGAGCAGCACAGTCTCTCCTTGTAGGTCATGTGAATAAATTGCCTGCTGATGGTTCATCTTGTGCTAGTGCACTGATACAGGGTATTGATGGAACCTACGTTTCTGTACCTTTGTATAGGATTCACTTGAAGAGTGATTTAGTCACTGGAGTAGTTATGGTTGGTGTGGTTTCCGGTCTGCCCATGGATGGGGTTGATTTGTTGATGGGGAACGATTTGGCTGGGAGAAAGGTCTCAGTCTCACCAACTGTGTCAAGTGATCCGGTAGTTGACCATGAAACTGAAAAGTTGCTTGAAGAATTCCCGGATGTATTTCCTGTTTGTGTGGTGACAAGGTCACAGTCAGGTCAGGCGAAGCAAGACGAGGCAGATGATTTTGGGTCTGTAGATGACTCTGTTCGGTTGGCAGACACGTTTTCTGCTAACTTCGATGATGTTTCTGCTCAGTCTAGTGATGACAAGTGTTGTCGTTCTTCCCTGATTGCAGCGCAGCCAAACGATCCAACGCTTAAACGTTTGCTTCTTACTGCTGTTTCCGAAAATGAAACTGCTAGTATGCCGGAATGCTTCCGCTGGAGATCCGGTGTGTTGATGAGGAAGGGGCGGCCTCCCTGATGGGTCGGCCAGTGAAAGTTGGTCAGTGGTACATCCAATAGTGTTGCAGGTGAACTATCGTGGGGAGATAGAGAGAGTTGCTCAGGAAATTCCCATGGGAGGTCACGTTGGCATTAGGAAAATTCAAGCAGGAGTGTAGTTTCTCGTTAAAGCACGAAGTAGGATGGGAATGTTCATTTTTTGTGTAAACGTCTCAAGTTTTGGACACATGGCTAGTTTCATTCCCGCCATTTTCTATTTTTGTGAGTGACCAAAAAGAAGAAGAGATAATTGAAATCATGTGAAATGTATTGTAGTTGTGTCAAATTTTAAGCTAAAGAATGGACAAACAATGTTCAAACGTTAGTTTTTGTAAAAGCTATGATATTAACAAAAGTATTTTGCAAGTGAGACATAAAATGGCCCCTTCTGAAATGTTTTGATGTTTTCTTTTAACAGGAAAAGTTTACAGTAATTGCTCCCCCAAATTTTTGCTGGTATTTGTATGAAAACATTATGTGCAAACATAATAGAAGATTATAATACAGGTCTACCACGATACAGACAGAATGCCAAACTTATAGCAAAGCGAAGAGATGATGTTGTGAAACACATGCGATAATGTTCCCGTGTTATCATAATCTGAACTGATTAAATAATGTGTATTTTGTGTGCATTTGAACCATTCTGTGAGCAGTTGCCTTATATAGTGAATGGATACCCTAAGAAGTTCAGAAACAGCTGATGTTTGTTATTTGTTACGAATTATGCAGGACGATGAAGTTGAAATTTGTAACGTGTTTTGATATAACGAAAATATTATTTCATAGCAACGAAAATATTACTTCAGAGCAATATTTTCTCTCTTAGGGGTGGGGGTGTTACGAATTTGCCCATGTAATCACTTAACAATGTGGTCTTCATGTTTTATGATCATGTGCATGCGATCACACGTGCACGATCGCGAATGTTTGTAAACACCACCAGTTACGTAATCTCCTTTTGAGTCATTCGTTCTGAACCGCAGCCTTACACACTTCGCCCAGGTTGAGTTTAATGTTATGAATATATTAAGCTGGGCGTGCCTGACGGAATTTTCCATGTATGTAAGAATGCTAATGTTAAAAATTCATTGCTCGAGTCAGTCGACAATCAGACTCCGGTTAGAGAGGACCGTTATAACTTTCTCAACGTCCCGTCCGTGGTCTTGAGAGAAATTGCTCTCCCTGAGACAAGTATCCTGCGGACTGAGTTAAAGTGCTAAATAGCAGGATAATCCAGGAGGTTCCAACCTGCTTCTAGCCCGTTTCCCTTCGACGACGACAGCGTCGATAAGCTTTCTTTGACTTGGCCAGGCGAACCACCAGGCGGTCTGGAGCCAACGCCCACCTGTGATTGCTACACGGCAAGTTGTGGGAGCCACGCCGAGGTCGATCCAGGGCGTCGAGACTGTGTGAGTGGCAACGCGCACCTGGCGGCCAACGCCCTTTTACCCGGCGTAGTCGCGGAGCTGCAAGCTGACCTGAGATAGCGTCGCCCGCTGATTCGACGACGTCCCCGTGCATCGACGCGCTCTCGACGTGATAGCGTCTGGCGTCGCCTCCCCGTCACGTCGCAGATGAGTTGGGCCCCGACGTTGGTTCTGTTAGGGTGAAACCCTGGCCAGGTATAGTTTGCAGGCACAAACCCTTGTTGGTCGTAAAGGAGTCTGCGCCAAGACTACTACATGCACCACTTTTGGCACTGTCCCATAGGCCCTGTGTTGAAGCTTCTCCCAACAAGGGTTTGTACAACCTTTGGGTCCATAAACACCTTTTCATGTTTATTGGGCGGAGCTTCACTCTGAGAGGATTGTCATGGTAACCGTGATTGACATGTCCTATGGTGGGCTGTCTGGCTGACCCCCACTGAGATAAAGGTCAACCTGAGTAGAAAGCCAGATGGTGGTTTGAACTGTTATGTAAGACTTGCAAGAATTTGCTGCCTTCTGCAATGCGTGACCACCTCCTTGCACATGAGGAACCAAGGAACATATCCCAGCCATTCCCTTTCTGCATGGAGGTGAGAATCTCTTCTCACCTCCCTGCTTTCGGCTTGTTTCTTCTTTTCTCACTAGATCTTACTCTTTCTTTGTCTGCCTACTCTTCATAATTACCGAATCATGTCAAGACCAACATGATTTTCCCTCTATTTTCACCTTTCTCTCAATAAATCTCTTTGTGAAAGAAATACTAAATAAATCATTCTCTGTTTTTGTACATTGAAAACACATTCCCCATTTGCATGAAATATCTGAGCAAGTTTGTAGGGTTTTTTTTAATATATCAGTCTACCTAACATGTATAGTTTTTTTTTTTTTTTTTTTTTTTGGCCTCTGGCGTACATATTTATGTAATCTGTCATATTTAAACTCCTTCTTTCATATTTCTATTATTTCGTGAAGAGCTAAAAACATACCTAAATCGTAATCAAGATTATACCAAACTATATGTCTTTACGAGCCTAACCTTTATCTGTTAAAAAAGAAATAAGTAGCTTTGTATGTTACATTCTGATTTAATGCGAGTCTACATAAAACCTTAATTCACCTATTTATGCATAGTGCCTGCTTATCATGCATTTCGTCAAATTTGCCTACTCGAACTTTGATAATAAATGTACCAAGGCTTATTCATCTACAGTAATAGATTACTATACTTTATGATTTGATGACCTTTCCCTTCAGGCCTACGTAATTTCTTGCTCGTGCTATTGCGAATGTGAGGTACAGGTACCAACATATACAGATTTCAAGTTTTCAAATTCTCAACGAAATACTTGCCAATAGACCCATAGGAGCTGAGATATAAAATTAGCTAACCTGGATCAATCCATTCAAGTAAAAATCTGACACCAAAGTCAAATTTGTAATTGTCATGTATTCAAACTATTTCTTACAAATATTGTGGATAATATTATAGAGCTTAAGAACAAAGTTATGAATTTTCAAAGTTATAACTTTTTCTTTATCTAACTTTCCCCAAACTGTCACTGATATTGTTCTAATCGCTGAATTCTCTCAATCCACATGTATTTCAATGTGAATTTGTCTTTTACGATATCATCAAAATATTTCTTGCGATTGTTTGATATTTCTATAAAACAGTGTTGCATTGTCATAATTTGTCTTTTACGATATCATCAAAATATTTCTTGCGATTGTTTGATATTTCTATAAAACAGTGTTGCATTGTCATAAAGCCATGAACGCATAACTGAAGTAATGTTGTAATGCTTTCGGGGAGTAAAAGAAAAGAGATAATATATATTTTGATGATATCGTAAAAGTGATACAGTATGTACTGTGCAAGTTCGCGTTGACATACATGTGGATTGAGAGAGTTCAGCAACATTATTAGAACGTATCAGTGACAGTTTGAGGAAAATTAGATAAAGAAAAAGTTATGAATTTTTGAAGTTTCTATAACCAGGTCAAAATATCAAGGTCCCACACATAATGTGGGCTACATTACCAAGGAATTTATGCCCATTTTTTAAAGAGAAATGGTTACAGTTTCAGAGACTTCAACCCCAAGTACCTTCTGATCTGGAGATTCTCCCGCCTGAAACCCCTATAGCAAACGGGAGACTCCAACTTGATGCGCGCGAAGTTCTCTGCGGCCGGGGTCCAGAAATCTATTAAAAGCTATAACAACATTCTAAAAACTGAAGAAAATAGCATAAGCCATAATGTTTTTGTATGATTTATTTTTATTCAAAAAGTTAATAATTTTAGTGGCAAATACTGTCCGTCCATGATGAAAGAAGTGAATATCTTTTTTAATGAAAAATGCCTATAAAATGGCAACACAGATTTGCCATACTCCAGAGACAGCATGCTATAGTGGTCACCAAATATCAAGTCAAATGTTCGAAGACTGAGGGAGTAAGCTCTATATTATTATCCACAATATTTGTTTGCACCTTTTATCAAAAAAAAAAAATGTTGCCATGGGAATGCATTGTTCAACATTGAGGAAAGAAACGCTTTGAGCAATTGAAATGTGCATTGGTCACATGTGTCAAATCTCATGCCAAATCCTACAAACTGCTGGAGTTAGCTAAATCAATTAGTGATTTGTATGTTATCACGTAAATACATCGGTCAGCAATGACAAGAGATGAAGTTTGCATATCTTTACTTTACATTTTAGCAGCCAAATATGTGAAATTTCAATTCTATATAATGCTCAATAACTGAGGGAGTTAGTTGATCAATCCACATAATTTTGTAATTGTAAGAAAATATTCATGTCATGACAACAGACAGACTGAAAACCACGCAAACACACACAAAATGTCTTGCTAAATGACATAGGCCCTACATGTAAGTAAGAGTGATCATTAGTCTCTAAAATTGCAAATCAAATGTTCAAAAAGTGGGCAGTTTGTTCCACAAATGTTTTTGATAAAAATGCTGTTACCATGGCAAACACTGTCGACAATGACGAAAGATTTAAAATTTGTATACAGTATAGGCCTACAATGGTGGTCACATGTGCCAAATTTCAAGTCTAATGCTCAAAAAGCGAGGGAGTTAGGTCAATTCATGTGACTTTATATTTATCCATAAAAATACTAATGTTCAATGGAAAGAGGATATTGAAAATTCTATATATGAATTATTTAAGTGTTGTGCAAAATAACATTACTATAGAGTGGTCATGATTCCCAAATTGCAACTCAAATGGTTAAAAAAAAAACTGAAAAAGCTTGATCCACAAAATTGTAAATGATTTTAAAAATATGAATAAAGTTGTTATCATGGCAAAACATTGGTCAACAGTGACAAATATGGTTGCCAACAGACTGCAGGTTCATTTAAAAAAAAAAAAAGCATATCATTAGATTATTACAGCTACGACACAGCAGATTCAACTCATTTTGAGTGAACACATGACAAGTATTAGCTCTTTCAGTGTTTCATATGCAATCAATAAAGATGGAAAACAATTGATTGCAACCAGCAACTGACTTTTACTAGTATAGAATAGAGAATTATAATCAATTGCAAGTTATGATCAACTGCAGCATCCAGGAGATTGTACATTGATATCTATCACAAGTTTTAAAAGATGTATAACTGGTCATGTATAAATTCACTCAGGAAATGCATGAATTGTTTTATCAGACCAATAGTACATAGAGAGGAATTCACAGAGAATTTGAAACACTGTCGGAACTTGCAATAGGAGAGAGATCAAACTAGGGAGAGAAGTTACTATACAGAAGACCATCTCTGACTTTACATATTAAAGATTACTCTTGGAAGTAGAAAACCTTTTAGAAGTAATGTTTTTCTGGGTCTGGTTCCTGCATAGGCACCAGAACTGTTCTTTGCTTTCCAACCTTGATTTTCTTAAAGTTAAAGGGAAGATAAGCCCCAAGAACAATGTGGATTGAGTGAAAGCAGCAACATTAGTAGAACACATCAGTGAAAGTTTGAAGAAAATCGGACAATCGATGCAAAAGTTATGAATTTTTAAAGTTTTGATGTTGGAACCGCTGGATGAGGAGACTACTAGAGGTTATGACGTATGAGTGGACAACAATACCAAGAAAATATAAAGAAAATTCTGCAAAAATCCATTTTTCATGAAAATTACAAATTCCATCAACTTGATATTGATATATGTTAAGGGTAGCAATTATTCCCCCTGCTTTCTGAAAGCGGTTGGTCCATTGTTTTTTCATAATTCTAGAAAAGTGAATTTTTGTTGAATTTCCTTTTATATTTTCTTTGTATTGTTGTCCACTCATACGTCATATCCTCAAGTAGTCTCCTCATCCAGCGGTTCCAACATCAAAACTTTAAAAATTCATAACTTTTGCATCGATTGTCCGATTTTCCTCAAACTTTCACTGATGTGTTCTACTAATGTTGCTGCTTTCACTCAATCCACATTGTTCTTTGGGTTTACCTTCCCTTTAAGGTTTTATTCAGAACCTATACATAATGAAATTCAAGGGTATTAATTTTAAATTATCACATACAGCTGTAGGTTGGTACACTTACAATGAACCTAGGTTTGTGTTTAATTAGTGGGCCCATGGCTACACAGTATACCAGGGGTTACGCCATTTCCTGACCCACTTCATCTGACACACTCTTTCTGACACACTTTTTTTGCCATTCATTTTGTACACGGGGCAGTTTTCATGAGACGGCCTCTGTTATTGGCTACTGTGCTAATGAATATTCAACAGCCTTACGATTTTTTTTTTTCATAATGAGTCACTCGGTCTGATGCTATTGACTTACGCGTGGTATCGTGATAGATCTCCTGAAGGGGGTCCATGACGATATCTGATTACCTGTATGTGTCGAATTGCGTTTTGTAGGTCCATGGTGCCAGTGAGTGTGGCATAACTTCTGCAGGTTTCCTGTCCATTTAGACCTCTCTCTTTTTCTCTCTTTTGCTTTCGTATCATCTCATCTCTGTTATTCTTAGAGTACAATCGTACTACCACAAGTGTTTTTCCCCCATTTTTTGAAGTGATTATCTCGTTTGCAACAATTTAGAGGTGAGTTTTTGTTCGAGTGTTTGTTGAGTTTTTTTATTGAACACGATGTAGATTATCTACGTGTGTGAGAGAACATTCATACTTTGTATGTAACTACACGCAGCCGCTGTAGGACACGCAGCCGCTGTCGCGAACTGTCCCTACAGCGGCTGCGTGTAGCTAACTTTGTATGGTACCCACTCGTTTGTTTCCGTGTGCATTTTTACCGTACAGTGTCTTCATCGTTCGTCTTCCAAGCAGCGGGTTTTCACCCTGGTTTCCCTCAACGTAGTTTTTTACCTCAATTTTTTTTTGCGGTGCAAGATATTCACTGTATTTTTTCTACGGTAAAATGCCATCGTTGAGATCTCCGTGTATTCATTACTAGTTTTCCACCTCCGTTTCATTTTGTGTACAACCAACATTGATCTAAAGTCTAACCAGGGAGGGGAAGAACGTTCTTCCACCTCCCTGGTCTAACGTAGTTAGCTACAAAGTCTGCAATGTCTGTACGTTTGCTGATGTGTTTTTGTGA
The DNA here is from genome assembly GCF_964275005.1 of Diadema setosum. Classification (NCBI taxonomy): domain Eukaryota; kingdom Metazoa; phylum Echinodermata; class Echinoidea; order Diadematoida; family Diadematidae; genus Diadema; species Diadema setosum. The sequence continues at coordinate 437,681 of NC_092696.1, forward strand.
GCTGGGAGTGACTATGGTGGGAATGATATTCAGGGTTTTGCTGTGGTTGAGATGATAGTGGTGATGATCACAATGATTCTGGTGATGATATACGAACCCTTTTGATGATGCAATTTATTTCGTGTGACCATGACGTTGATGATGGCGAGAACGACACGAGTAGCCTAGCCCTAGGCCAAGGACGAGAGTGACACTGTCCACGGGGGCTGTTGCTCGCTCATGCACAGGAGTGGTCTAGAGACCTGCATTTCATCATTTTTTTTAAACCTTTTGGTTGTTCACTTGGGTTAGTGCTCCAAAAATTCGTTTCTCTAAAGAAACTCAACCAAAAGGTTGCATCAGGGCTATTCTTTAGTAAATATTAGATCTAAATGGTGATGCTAATTTAGTTTTCATTTAGATTTAGAACTCGATGATATCCCATTTTCTTTGCTCATTTTTCAAATAATAAATTATTTAGAACTGTACTTAAATTCTGATGTACTGCATTCACCATTGTAAATACATGTATCAATGAAAAAGAGCCCGCTGAGCAGGTGTTTCATTCTATCCTTTTCATTTCCTCCCTATTGTTTTGGTTTCCTTCCTGTCACTTCCTTCTTTGACCCTGGATGGAAGAAAAAAAAAATGCCATCTTGCCATGTAAAGACAGAATACATACCATCATGAAATATTATGACATTAGAATAGTTTTAAAAGATTATGTAAGTCATCAAAATTCTTGTGTGTGAAAATAGATAATAAATAAAAGGTGATTTCTTACAAAGCAGTTCTTTCAAATGTCCAACAGCCTCAGAACAGCTTCGATAATGAAGCTAGTGAAATCTGAAAACTATCGTGGCAAAAAGTGATATTGATAGGGATTTTTGTTTAAATTTGTCTAGTTTTATTGGATTAGGTCATGAAACTATGCCACCGATAAAATCACAATCGATCTCAATTTGAACAGAGGCAGTAGGGTAGGAAAGACTCAGCAAACAGCTGATTATTTATGCGTCGTATCCATGGGCAACTGCGGGGTGACTGCAAGAAGACGCACGAAGTTTAGACTTGAGTCAAGAACTATTATTTATTATTAATTTTTTATTCAAAATATTTTTTCTTTGGATTGCAAAAAAAAAGTCAAAATATTTCATATTACGCTTCTAAAATGTATCATGAATATATGAAGTATTTTATTGTGATTTCATGAAGAATTAGAATTATTATGAATATATAAATACTAGACGGGCTGAACAATGAAGGCTAATTTTGCTCCAAGAATTTGCAGCCCACCGTACCTGCTGGTGGTGCATTCCTAGCGTTCTTGCCGCACTCTCCCAGCCACGTACGTACACGCATGCATGCAAAAGTCACATAGAGTACACATTTAGCTACTTCACCGATCTCACTCCTGATCTCTTGCAAAGAAAACCTTCACAAGTGTAGAAAATTCTCTCGAAACTAAGCCAGACATGAATTTGGAACATACTAGTACATTACAGTGTCAAGACCTTTTCAGTGGACTTTGATTTCGCTATTTGTCTGTTTAGCTCTTGAATGTACGACTTCTTACGTCCGATTTGTTTTTTACCTCACCACGTTGCACGTGTGCTGTTTTTTCAACCCCATGCTTCCTCCATATGCACACATGTTGTAAACACACACAAGCCACCGGTGTAGCGGCAGTTTTTTGCTCTAAAACAGTATCCGCCGGCGGTTATCGTTTCAATCGGCAGTTATCGTTCCGACATGGGCTAAAATCTGCCGCGATAAGTTACGGCAGATACTGTACAGCGGCGGATTTTGTACATACCAAAGAGATTTTCCGTAGTGAGGAGAAAAATCTCTTTGGAACGTAGACTACGAGTCGAGTACTACGCTGTATAGCGTTGCTTAACCTGCCGCGTGCACGTGATCTTCCAAGCCATACCATAGTCTTGCATATTCATTAGCACAGTAGCCAATAACAGATGCCGTCTTATGAAAACTGCCCCGTGTACAAAGTGAATGGCAAAAAAAGTGTGTCAGAAAGAGTGTGTCAGATAAAGTGGGTCAGGAAATGGCGTAACCCGTATACCAGCCAGAAAAAGAAAAAAAGAAGGCGTTTAAGGGATGGTAGATTTGGTTGAGATGGTGATTCAGCTTTTAACTTTTTGCATGATAGAAACTACTTGACATATTAAAGAGTAGTTAAAATTTAATTTGATGAAAGTCGGATTTGGAAATATCCAAAAACAAAGTAAAGCAAAGTGGTCCATATAAAAGAAAGCTCCCACATTTCATTAGGACCAATTTGTTTTGGGATATCTCAACCATCTCAAATTTGATTTTCGTCAAACAATATTTTAATTCCTCTTAGAAATAGAATAATATGTAGGGGCCTATGCTCTTTTGATAGTCATATAAGTGGATTCTCGTTAATTGTTGCAAAAAGTTAAAACATGCCTTGAAATCTTGTTCAGAAAAGCAGATGATGCTCCTAAAAATATCTCATTACATTTTAGTCATTTCATGGTTTACACATGAATCCACAAAGCATAGGTCTGCATGTTACTCCATGGTTTACAGAAGAGCCAGAAAAGATTACTGTACTGTGTAAAGTAGGGAGAAACGGACACCTGATACACCCCTTGGAATCTGGTGTACTGGTATCCATGGAGGAAGCGTTGTCTGACCAGTGTTGTTTTTATTTCACCCATGGACTGGTGACATCGGCCTAATCTGTCTTCCTAATTATCCAGTTATTGGGTGCTGCCAGCCAAATCCCCAGAGATGGTGATGGACATTGGAAAGCAACCAATCACATGGGTAGAGGGTGGAGTTTGATTTTCACCGTGAGAAACTGTTTTTAGAAGTCTGTACAAACCCTTGTTGGGAGAGGCTGCAGTGTAGTGGTGCGTGTATTAGTCTTGGAGCATGCAGACTCCTATACGACCAACAAGGGTTTGTGCCTGCAAACTAGGCCAGGTATCACATAATCTGTCTTTGAGTTATCTTTTGTTGAAACGATCCGATCTAACATTCAATAGTTATGGTTAATTTCGCTGTAATGTTTTGAACAATTATCATTATTCCGGTTGGAAACTGATTGTTAAGCAAATTCCTAATAAAGCTCCGGAAGATTTGTTCATTTCAATTCACTGTGACCGCCTTGCATTCATTTGTGTGAACTTGACCGTAACACATTAAACATACAGAAAATCTAAATAAACCGTAATAAGCTCGAATGTAAAAAGAAAAAAAATATCTATATATTTCTTCTGTTTCCACGACAACAGGGTGGGCTATTTTAATCTATATACATTGAAACTTCAGCTGGTTATCAGCTCTCATAAGCCCCAAATTGTGTACATTATCACTCTAACTGTTACGGTCATATCTATGCCAATCATTACGAAATTTAGAAAATATATATATATATATATATATATATATATATATTTTTTGTCACAGTCTTACACTTTGCATACTATTATGTAAAAAAAGCTATTGACATTTAAACATCAATGTTCAATTTCTTAGGTTGTCATAAGGGGGCGTTGTGAGCTTTATATAATTATGATATCACACAAAGAAATTGTTCATAGATGTATGCTGGGATGTAAATTTGAAGAAAAAAATCTTATCACTAAAAGTAATAATATTAGCTGATGTATTATGAAATACATTCGTTACTTGACTGTAATTATTTCTCGTAAGAGTCCCTCTGAGTTGAGGGAAATCCTATGTCGATCAATACATGGCACTCTACATATCTCATTTTCAAGATATTCATAATTAACATTTTTTTTTTCACACCCAGAACTACTGATGTTTGTTATTCTGATAGTGACCCTGTGTGAAATAGCAGTAACTGCCTCTGTCAGTGGGGTGTCGGGTGGGGTGGGGATGGGGAGGGGGGTGGCATGGGATATTTTTCCCTGTCTAATTCATCTGGTTTGGGATTATAACACCCCATAGACATGTGCAGGGTGCTTCCATAATGTATACCTAACTAAACGTAATGCTTACAGGTAGGACCTACAGGTTTGCTACAGTAATAAACACAGGCTACCTTGACTACACACTGTAGGCAATGAGTTATATAACTTGTGCAGTAGGAGTCCCCTTACTACAAATTGTGAACACATGTGACCCTGCACCTCAAAACAAACAAAAATTCGCCACACATGAATTTTTAGCTAAGACCATATTCTGAAAGAGCAGACTTGAAGCTTTAAAATGATTTGTAACTCAAATCAAATGGACTCTTCTAACTTATCTAATTATTGGAAAGAAAGCACAAACTCAGGGAAAGTGTGAACTGAGAATAAAGAGGTTCTGAAGTACAGTTTCTTTTCAAGCGCTTTACCTATACCACACCGTGCTGGCTGTACGATGAATGGGACAAAAAACAGGAAGTAAACTACCAGAGTAACAACAATGAAGAGATTATCAGATTAAACTGAAATTGAGCATGCCTTATTAACACATTCTGTCCATAATTAATGTCAACTTTCAAAGCAGTAGCACTATCCTTTCAAAAGTTATTAGAGTTGAAAGTGAAGAGTGCAGACAAGGTTTTTCAGAAATGAAAAAGGGATTCTAAAGACACACCTAATCACAACATTCTACCAAAAATGTTCGAGATAAACTGCAAAACACACACACACACACACACACTTTCCTGCCCGTTTTATGATACCAAATTTTAGCATAATGTAAAAGAAGACCCGCTCCTTCAGAAAATATGAAATAGTCGAGTTCGGCTAGGTTGACTCATTTTGCTTATTTTCACTCCTCACGCAAAATCAGTGTGTGCGACTTTATGTTCATTTTGAGGTGCACGGTCACATATAGAGAACATGCTGAGCAATATGAAGATGAAATATCACATAACAAATACAGAGCGCTTTGTGTAAGTTGTACTGGGATACTCTGTACACACTTATAAATGTTTTCAAGGAAAAAGCTTTAAAGTGCACTAACTTTTACTAACTGTCCACCATGTGCTCCCATTTGTGGTATGATTACCTTGATATGACTTGATATAACTTTATGATCACTTGAAGATATGTTTAACTGACTTATGACATGATGACGGAAGGAGCCGTTCAAAAGTGGTGCAAATCCATCTTTGATATAAGCAGTAGTTCTCCAGGATTCACGTAGGTCCCTCGCCCCAGCACCACAACGAGACTTTGCAAACTACATGAAAGTCTCTTCCATGGTCTTATCCAAAGCACGTCGATTTCCAGGAAGATGACAGCGAGCAACAGAGATGGCTCCATTTTCAAGTAGTTCTATTGCCCCTGGGTGATTTGTCTCAATGTTTGATACGAACACGTCAAACCAAGTCAGATACCTTGCATAGTTATGCTTCCAAAGCTGAAGAAAAGCTCTTCCATGTCTCCCATGCGTTTGTGGTACACCTTGAAGTTGTTTGTCTTCACGGCATAGATCAGCATCTGAAGACAAGACGAGAATGGTCTAGGTAGATCATCCAGAAATTGGCAGTCTTGCCCAGCTCACCATATCGGACTTTTTCTTGGTAGATAACATAGTCTCTCAAGTACAAGAGAACAGATGAATCTTGTAGAGCAGCAAAGAAGATTATCTTTGTTACACTGCCCAATAAGAGCATCCATTACATCTGCGCCAGATTTGTCATGGGCTGGACTTCGTTGCGTCGTGACGTTTTGCGCTATAATTCTGTAACGCAAGAAGGCCTCGTCGCGAGGCTTCTTGACTTTGTTTGTTCAAGTCTCGCGCAACTTTTGAGACCAAATTTGCAACGTCCGCGCATACTTTTGCGAAGTCACGCCCATTTTTTTTAACGGATGTCTCCCCAAAACGGGCACAATTTTGTGTACATTTCCTATGGAAAACAGTGCTCCGTCATGATAGTCATAAAAACCTGATTGTATTTACAATTAATCACTTTTATTGATTAGTTTTGTGTTAATTATGGTAGAAAAGTCATCAGTGACAATTTCCAATCGAAAAAAAAGAAAAAGACAAAAGTTGAAAAACAGAGAAAAACATAAGAAATTTTGAAAACAATAGAATACATAAGAATTGAAATGAGCCTTGGAAGTTTTTGTGATGTACAATTGTTAAATATGCTGAAACAGATTTACAGATCAAAATTTAGACTCTCAATGCTTTTAATTAGGCCAAAATATGATCTTGAGCTTAATTTGCATAATTAATTAATTAAAATTAGAAATTGATTATTTCAAAATATCATATGACACAATCTTGTAGATTATGACGTGGGTCTCACACATGTGAAATTTCATCGCGATTGCACCACTGATGGCCGAGATCTTTGGGGGGGGGGGGGGGGGGGAGGGGGGCGAATCCACCCCCCCCCCCCCTCCGGTCTGAGCAAAGCCAAAAAGTCCGGCCGGCCCTTTAAGGGTTAAATTTCACCTAGAACAGCCACTTTTTGTTTCTGTTAACATCTTGATTCATGGGGTAATTGATCATTTTTTTTATAACGTATTAAACTTCTCTCTAAATTCTTATGACAGACTGTAACCAAACGTGGCAGGTAAAGCATCTCAAGTGTAATAGAATGTCATTTCGTGGTTTTGTGTGTGTATTTGTGTGTGTGTGTGTGTGTTTTAAGGGCCAACAAGCCCGGTGGAGGGGAGGGACATTATAGGCCTCAATATTTGAGATTGTAAAAAAAGAGAAGGAAAATCTTCTATATGAAACCAAAAGTGATAGGAATAATAAAACGCTATAGTGATTAGCACATTAATGAATGTCAAGTTTGGTATGGCGAATGCAGGGACGGGGGGGGGGGGCAGAAAAGACGGAATTTCCACAGTTTCAGCTACTTCTTCACTGCAAAAACATCGGTGTACACCGATCAAACTTCAATAGAGGACCACACCCACAGGTGTTGAAAATGCACTGTGATGGTGTTGAAAAGTGTTCACCTGACACTTCTTGGTGTTAATTTAATACTGTAGCTGGTGTTATTTTGACACTGTACTGGTGTTAATTCAAAAATGACACCACATGGTGTTGACTTGATATTTGTTGGTGTTAATATCAATGGTTAAACACCCGTCCAGCTTCAATAAGAGACCACACCAGCTGGTGTTACTTTGGTGTAAATTTATTTTCACATTTTTTTCTCAAAAATCTAGTATTCTAATGTAAAATTCATGATCGTCTTGATCGTCTTTAAATTAAAAATCAACAAGAAGTGCAGTTACTAAGAAACTCTTCAAAAAGCAGTTTAAAATTTGGAAATGACACCCGGAGGTGTTAATTTAACACCATAAATGAGCACCGAAAATTTAACACCAGCTCGGTGTTCACTATTTAACACCGGACTTTTTGCAGTGTTGAAAATGGAGGGAATTAATTTTAGTGGTCGTTTACGGCAGGTGGGCGCTATAGACAGGTGGTGGCATTAAGAAAGGTTTTAATATACAGCCAAACCTGTCTATAGCGGCTACTCCAAGGGAAACAAAAAGTGGTCGTAATAAACAGGAGGCCGCTGTATACGTTGTTTAACATGCCTTTCTCTAGGACGGAATTGTTTTTGATGGTCGTATATGGCAGGTGACCGCTATAGACAGATGGTCGCTAAGACAGATTTGATTGTAGCCCGATAGCAGAGACCTGTCTACCAACCACGGAGACGGAAAATGGCTGTTGTAGACACGTGGCCGCTATACAATAGACAGGTTCTTTATCATGCTTTTTCTCTTGGAGGGAATTGTTTTTAGTGCTTGCTATGGTAGGTGGCCGCTACAGACTGGTAGTCGCGAAGACAGGTTTTACTGTATAACAGTCAAGCCCATCTTTAGCCGCCTATCAAGGGAAATGACCAAAAAAAAAAATACCATTGTGGAAAAGTGGCGGCTATGTACAGGAGGTCGCTTAGACAAGAAAACTGTAAAGAAAAAATGGTAATGGCTCATGCGTAGTTTTGATAGAGAGTTTATCTTCGATCCATACATACACAGAATCAGTGAAATGAGTGGTTCGCACATTTCCCGACAAACCCTAGCGTGGCTTGGCAGCCTGGACTTAATGAACCCGGCATATTTCCCGTTAAACGATTTCGAGATTTGCACATTTCCAGGTAAGACGGTCACACATTTCCCGACGTTTGCACATTTCCCGGCTCCACAAGACGTGTACATAATCATTACCTCTATACAAAATTTCCTTTTAAAATGTAGCCAAGGAGGTGCAACACGCGAGTTAGTACATCCTCGATGTATTACTTACCATTTTCTTTTTTTCTTCATTTTTAATTTTTTAGGTTATTCATCCACAATAATTCTCGACCGAAGTCTATTTATTTTGTTGTTTCTTGCTAGTGTGTATATAAGTGGGTTTCCTGACCAAAGTGTGCTGCATCTTGTGCAAGACTGCTGTCCATGTGGTCTCGGGGGAATTAAAGACTCAACAGACGACGCCCTGGCAGCTGGACTTACTATGCATACTAACGATGAGGAGAAGTAGTGAGAGTACCATCAAATGTATGCATTGACTCTCAGAAATGCTAAAATAACACACCATCAGATTCTATAGTTTGTACATTATAACACACGGGGAACTATGGTGCTAAGTTCTTACCTGGCAGTTCGAAGCCTCTGCGCCAAGGATGTTGTAGAAGTCCGTGTGAAATTGTGAGTCAACTATTTTTACTTTGCTGAGTACACTCCTGGAACACATACCCTCTGCCAAATCACGTGACACCGTCCTTCCGCATTTCACATTGATAATTTCCAAAAATGTCTAGTTGGAAGGAAAGGTAGTGAAAAGTCATAACGCACGGTGATGGTGGAAAATGTAGGCCCCTACATGCAGTTGGTTCGGAGATGGGAAACTCAGAGCACCTAAGATAAGTTTGATACGCTCAATCATATCTTAATTTCACTAATCAGAGCCTATGAAGAAAAAATGTATGTTCCACTTGTATTGTGACAAAGAACAGAAGAGTGACGCTGACGTGACTTCATTAACACTCTACTGTGTACTGTCACAAATGTACACACTAGTAGTTATGTACATAAGTACATGTATGATGTACAGCATGCATGGTTGTTTATGTATGTACACAGGTTGACCAGATTAATGGAGAACATTCCATTTGGTATAGATATACACTGTAGTACATACAGGCTGACCAGATCAGTGGAGAATTTTCTAGTTGGTATACAGTGTAGCTACAGTATATGCATGTGACAGGAAATACATTATAGGCTCACTCAATCTAGAATGATATCTCACCCAACCTAGAATGTTCTAGGAAGTGCTTACATATTTGGCTGAGTGAGGCACTGTCCCTATAGCCCAATGTGATTGGTAGTTATTTTTGGCAATGATGTTATGCCCATAGTTAGGCAGTGAGGCATCCAGGATTCCTGGAACTTGGACTTTCTAGTATGTTAAGGTGTGTGGCCCCAGGTTGGAGAGAGTTACAGAATGTGCTAGAAGGGGGGTGAATGGATATAAAAGCCGAAGAAATTCTGCAGTAGGCAGAGTACCTAACACCACTGCTCTGGGAGTTACGTCACTTCTGGCTCTGAAGAGACTTGTTGTAGTCAGTCCTGTGTTACCTGCTGACCTGCTATGTTTGTGGAGATGAGGCCTGGGAGACATTTTGCCTGCAGATAATTAATTTGCCTACATTGGAGATAGACTCTATTTTTAATGTCAACGGACATTGTTACGGTGAAGCTGTTAAGGGCTGGACTCCTAGCTGGATATTATCAAGTGAATTATCATTCAACGCGTCAACTGGACGCGGTCGTCACAATGTTTGATTCTACACGTTTCGCTGTGGACCCATACCGTGGATTTAAAATGCGGACTTTTGTAACCAGCGCCTGTGGAGTTACGTCAGAGGAATTATTCATCGGTGCGTCAAGGTTCATTCATTTGTGCATCGAACATCGCATCTGGACTTCCAGGGAATTATAAGGACCTCATGATTTAAAAGTTAGCTGTAATACGTGTAAGTAATTCCACTACTGTTTTATAATTGTTTCTATTGTTCATTATTGAACTGGTGTGAAAACCGATTACGAGTCTGTACCCACAATATCATTGTAAATAAACCGCCTGAACATTAGTTGATTGTTTCTTTTGTGCGATCATTCTCAGAGTGATTTTGGTCGTAACAGTTGTATCGGTCTGATCATCTGCAGAACAAGTATAGTATGGTATATTTCTTCGATACAAAATGTCTTTAGTAAAATCATGGTCACACTTTAAAAAAAAGAAATTACCAATAGCAGTTAAGAACCTGGAATTATTAGGGGACCGTACTGCTTTTTAGGAAACAGCTGCAGCGTACGACAAAAAAATAGAAAATCATTTTCTACTTTTGCCTAAGTCAAACTTTTTTCAAAAGGCCAGTCAAACACATTCACAGAGGTTACCATCAACAAAAGTCTCATCGTGGTGTAGAATGTTCACACATGTCAATTTATGTAGGGAATTTTATTGCAACTTCATTATGAAAGGAAATCTATTTTCCTATGATTAAAACCTATTTTCCTATAATTACATTGATGACTTCATTTTCAACTTTTGTTCACAATTGTGCGTTTTAGGGCTTCAGATCTAAGAACCATAAAATCAAATGATAAATTGAGAAGTTTGTATTGAATTACACACACGCTCACACACACGCACACACACACTCACCCTCAGAAATGAGTTGTCATTTAGGTTGTCTATCAGCACTTTTCAAATCGATAGCCAAGCTGTATGTATCACTTACCACCTGGTTAAAGCGCATCATGAAAGCGACTCCTGCATTTCTATGTTCTGGTGAATATGATGCCAGTTCGTACTTTTTCCATTGTTCTCCCACTGCTCTAGCGCCCTCCTCGGTATGATATTCCAACATAGAGTTTGTATGTTCATATCCTGGCACATCTGATGAGAGTCTGTACTCTTTCCATCGTTTTCCCACTGCTCTGGCGGCTTCTTCAGTATGACATTCAAACGCAACGTCAACGCAGAAATTACAGAGTCGAATATTAGCTTCAGGTGTAAAATCTATCACGAAATGGGGGACAGAGTCTAACAAGCCTTGGATGATATCAAGGCCGAGTTCATTCCCTAAAGCTGAGGTAAAGTAGAGTAGGTAGCGGAACTCCTGACGTCGACTAAGAAATTCGCTTTTCACCTTGTCGTACTGGCGGCGATCATTTGCAAATAAATTTTCAATATACAATGCTGCAATATATTCTTGGAACAACTTGTGGGGAAACGAAACCGTTGATGCAACCAAGGATGAAATGTTGACATCGCGCCGACTCTCCCTTGTGATGACATCTCTTTCTATTGTCAATACACCCACTCTGCAGCATATTTTCAAGGCCTTCCGACATTTTTTGAATTGTTTTTCAGGGAAAGAAAGAGTCCTGTCCAATAGACCGTTCATCGCTATCTTGCTTATTTCTTGAACTGCCCTACCAGCTTTCTTTAAATGTTTGACTGCGTTCTGATTGTGCAGACTTTCACAGACTTTCGATGCGTAGTGTTCTTTCAGAAAATAGATCATTTCTCCAAAGATTTTTGAAAAAGTTTTCAATTCTTGCATTTTCTCTTGTTTCTCTTCACTGCAATCGTTCCACATTAGGCAAAGCATTGCACAGTAGATAGGAAATGGGGCCATGTTTGACCGGATAACTTCATTTTCCTCCATAAAACTAATCAAACTTTCTGCACGATTAATGTTTTCTCTAATCCGAAAGTACCTCCTTATGTAATCTGATAAATTATCCGTGTCAAATCCTTCTACGTTAAGAAACGTGTAAGCGTCAGCAAGTTTCTTTTCCATCATAAACTCGTCTGTTCTCCATGGTCGTGTGGTCACAATAACTTTACATGACTTATATTGCTCCATTCTTAGAATGTGAATGACCTCACTGCTGTCTTTTCCACTTAATTTTTCGTTAAACTCGTCAAAACCATCAAAAATAATGAGTATTCTACTGTGATTTCTTGATATGTAGTCATCGATCTGGTACGTTTTTGCTGGATTGGAATCAGAGAGATATGTTTTTAGAATACCACCAATACTTCGTTTGTTAGTGACATCTCGAAGAGGAATTAGAAGTACCATGTCCAAATCCTGGAGAATCCTACCCTGGCACCAGTCCCAGGCAATTTTAGCGCAAAGTGTTGTTTTTCCGACACCCCCCTCACCCTGGATCAGGAGGCGCTTTGAAAGATTTTCATATTCATCGTTCGCCACAAGATCGCCGTACGTTATTAGTGTCTTTGTGTTACCCTTGCTTGTTCGGTCAATTATACTCAAATTGGTATAAATGTCATCGAGTTCAACACGTTCCATAAAGTTGAGTGGATCCACCGTGACCTTCCGTCGTGACAAACAGTAATATGCCTTCAGCTCTTTCTTGCATTGCTGTACTTGTTCCTTTGTAAGCGACGATGATCCTTAGAAGATAAATCAATAAAGATAAAGGGAAATTATATTCATTACATATGAAAATATCTTAACGCTAATGTATGTATCATATATATATAATAGAGTCGTGCGGGACAAGAAGTAAAATGAACAAGTATATCGTTTATTTCTATTATCGTTCATGGAATTCCAAGATATGTCGTTTCATTATTTGACACAGAAATCTGTTTTATTGGGTTTTTTTAACAACACTTAGATTGTAAAACAAGTAATTAAGGAATGAATGAACGGATACAATTATGAATATTTCCATACTCAGCATTAATTCTTCATCATCGTGAAATCGCTCTGGTTTGTTTGGTCTTCGCCAGCACGGATTCCAGTCACATCCTGAAATATATCATGAACATTAGTAACAACATCATTGATATCATTGTTAAATATATACACTTACACATGCTACCTGAATACACAGAAATCATGATATTTTTAGACTGATAAGCACTTATCTATAACTGTATGTTTATCCTGAACTCTGTCTTTGCATCATCCCCTGCAAGCATTTTGTTTAATTACAAGCCTATGCTGAATACGTCACACAACTATAATGAAGAACTGGTTTATAAGCACAACTTTTCACGTTTTTAATGAAGGTTGACTGTTATTCAACTAAACATTGTAATCAGTGGCTACCTACACACAGAGAAATTACGGTTCTAATTCGCACCCTAGAAGGTGCATATCGTTGTAACACCAGCGGCTCCATTTAGGGTTCTATTTTTTGGGGTGCTTATTTAGCACCCTACATTTAACACCATATATGGTGCAAATTTGCACCCCTCTATTGGGTTCCCTTTCTGCACCCAATAGGGTTCATATCGTTGTAACACCAGCGGCTCCATTTAGGGTTCTATTTTTTGGGGTGCTTATTTAGCACCCTATATTTAACACCATATATGGTGCATGTTTGCACACCTCCATTGGGTTCCCTTTCTGCACCCCATAGGGTGAACAAAAATTCAGGTGCAAATTTGCACCCTTTCTGGTTCATATCGTTGTAACACCAGCGGCTCCATTTAGGGTTCTATTTTGGGGGGTTCTTATTTAGCACCCTATATTCAACACCCTATAAGGTGCAAATATTGACCTCTACACAGGGTTCCCCTTCTGCACCTCATAGCTGCACCCATTATGGTTCATATTATTATTGTTGTAATTTTGCACCCTATGGGGTGATAAAGTCACGGCAATATAGGATGCAATACAATTTGCACACGTCTCTATTATAGGGTTACCTTTCTGCACCCCATATGGTGAAAATTATAACCTTTTTTTTTTAAACCAAAATAATTATATACTGGATGCCTTCACTGACTTCACAATTACCTAAGGTAACACTCCAGACATGAAGCAAAATAGCATGCATAGATTTACACACAGTTTCTCAGTCAATTAAATCCACAATCTTTCGAAAACTGAAGTCAGAGACTTCAATTCAACAACAAATAGAACATAAACATGATGAATACAGTGCATACTTACATATAAATTATTAACATTTTAATATATGTCTCATGGAAGAGGGACGAGTTAACAGCGATTTTCTTTTTCATGGTTTACTTTAAAGTGAACATCAAATATACATTGTATTTCTACAAATTCTAATACGAGATGCATATTTTGTCATAAAAAGGGCAATGTAAATAAAAAAAAATGTATGAAATTTGGTCAGTACATTGGATAAGAAAAAGAAATATTCGTTCTTTCCATCAAATGATTACTTTTTCTTCTTTTAATGGAAGTTATCACATTGACAAAAAGCACTAATTCTTTTTATTTGAAAAATCCCTGAAGCTTGTGCAGAGTAATAGTAAACTATGTGACAAATATCTTTCACATTGTCCTTCTACTTCTAGAATGGATCATAGATATGTACCTTGAATTTACCGGTACATCTTACGGTAATCAAAAGCACCTTTATGACGCTCAACAGCGATGTGTCAACTCTGATTTCTCGTACACAAGTTATTGCCAAAACAGTGAAGGGTATGGCAAAGTTCTGTCATATATATTTGAAACTCACTACTTGTACTGACATATTCCATCCAATTCCAAGCTTGAGAGCTTGCGAATGTGCCCCATTATACAATTAGTATACTTCACATTTTGTTTTTCATATACAATTACACCAATGATAAGAAAGGTGAAAAAAAAGAATCAAAAAATGAAAAATGCACATCTAAATTTGGTTACTTTTTTTATGCACACAGCTAAAGATATGTCCCAGTTATAAATCTCGGGCAGAATAGCACATCTGAAAACACTTTTCATTGCATCAAATCAACATTAACAATTCCTCAGAAAATGTTACCTCAGAAAGGGAAAATAAGGTCAACCAATCAGTGGTATGACAAACTGGACATAAAGAGGAATGAATATGTCTTAAGAGACAAGTTTTAAATTTTTTTGATACATTGGTTTTTCTTTTTTCAAGCGATGGAAACAAGAAGCACATTGTACTCAGTAGACCATAAACATTATTACACAATGTATGCAGTTTAGCCCCAACATTCAAAATATTGTAAAGAGCAGTCGATTTTTCACATCTATAAAGCAGGTATTGGTATTGGCACCATCACAAGCATAATGATCAGGAGCAAAATACATTATTACTATTCTCATCATTATTATTACTATTATTATTATTATTATTATCATCATCATCATTATCATTATTACTATTACCATCAATATTTTACAGAGATTTATGATCATGCATGAGAAATACCTCATAAGTGTTGATGTTACAGTCTCACAACTCTTCCAATCATTTTAACACTTAATTTTCAGCAAACCTTACACAAATATATCAGCACTTTATACAACCTACTTAAAGAAAGCTTAAGATTATAATCAGAGTTAGAGGGCAAGTCCACCATCATATAGACCTACATGTGGATTGAGTGAATGCGCAGCAATAAGCCAGTCCGTAGATAGCTTATGTGCACATAGGTACAAATGACCTTTCATATTTCTCAGTTGGTTAGGCACTTCACTAAATTCAAAGTGACATAATGCAGCAGCTTGCCCACCATAGCCATTTATGGAACTCATATTCAAACAAAGAATGAACCTAACCAGTGTAGATGAAGTGACCAGTATGGTTCGTCAATCAACACTTAGGGAATCATCTATTTTATTAAGTGCTGTTTTGAATATGTTAACAAACTTTTTTTGTGTGTGTTAACATTGCCAAATACCAGGCTTGCTGTCAAGTGGATGTACTGGCAGGCACCATTTATAAGGATTCCATGAATAATCCTAGCATTACAGATGCTCATCTCAGTGAAATTAAAAAACCAACCTGTCTCTCGGTACAAATAACCTTTTTCTGCACATGCTCAAACTGGTACCCCGAACTGGCTTATACTTCTAGAACACATCAGTAAAAAAAATTGAAAAGCAGACATTCAGTTCAGAAGTTAATAATCTTTAAATCATTTGTGCAGTCGCAGCAGAGTGAGAAGAGTTTATGATGTCACATGCGTAGAACAATTCAAGGAAAACCTAAAGAGAATTTCACATTTTCTTTTAGGAAAAACATGCACATTTCCTCAACAAGTCACTGACGTATGTAAGGGCAATGATAATAGTTTCCGCCTTCTTAAAGAAAGAAGTCAAGTGTTCTTTTATAAGCAAAAAAAAAAGTAGATATGATATGTTGAGTTTTCTTAGGTTTTGGAACAAACTCTATTTTTCAATCCTTATATACATAAAGGGTTTGTGAGAAAATCATGTTTTTGCCAAGTGTCACAAAGCTACTCCACTTATGACATTGCATTGCCAGAGATTGCCCAAAATTGACATACATTGTGTGGCTGTCTACTACAAAAAACAGCAGGCGACTTTTTTTTTTTTTTGTTCCCTACTTAAACAATCAATTCAAAGTGTGCATGTGTTGTTGAAGCACTGAGGCTATCGATGGTGAAGAAATATCTAAAATATGAACAATACAAACTAACCCCATAAATCTAGCATGAAATATAATGGAAAGCATACTTTGAGTATTTCATATCCATTAGCAGATTCATATTTTCATCAATAATCCACCCTCCCCCCCCCCCCACAAAAAAAGGGGGGGGGAAGATAAAAGTGAAATAAAGTCAAGTTCTCTTTAGGTTTTGTTTAAATTTGTAATTTGCAAGTTCGTTCTCTTGTATTTTTCTATTATATATTTCTTTAGAGTATTCTTGTAAATATTCAAGGCCAGTGCATTCTAAGAAAGGGAATAACCTGACAACAGTTTAGAAGACAGAATGAATAGTTATCGTTATCTATGAAATTAGACATTTTCACATATATTTTGCAAAAAAAAAAAATGCCAATCTTCATTTCATGGAGTGGCTTCATGCTCACCCTCGGCTAAAAACAGGGAGGTGGTTACTTTTTGGATTTAAATGGAATGATGTTTCTAGAGCCGTGGTGTTTAGCAATTCTAATGGGGGGGGGGGGATTCAATGTGACCCGTCTCAAATTTTATATGGTTTAAACATACATGACATATAGGAGTCTCATCATTATGCCTCCGCCCTGAATGGTGCCGGAGGCATATGTTTTCAGGTGGCCTGTCTGTCTCCCGGTCTGTACGGATGTATCTACGGAAAAATTGATGGGCTTTCATCAAACCTGGTTCAGGGATACTACATGATGCTGATGATCTTATTGGCTTTTAGACTATATCTGCTAAAAGTCAAAGAAAATTTGAAAATAACTTTTTTGCTACTTCTCTAGTCAGGGAAATCGGTGTACTCGTGTGTACTGGTTGGTTGGCGCATTCAATTGGGTACAGCAAGGTTTCATCCTCTGCTTTCACAGGAAAGCCGACTCCCAACTTCTTGTTCTCGTAGTCAAGGTATATCTGCTCCTTTGCTTCAGCAACCTGCAGCTTGGTCTTCATAGCTAATCTCATCTTACGCTGCATAAGTCGAAACTCCTGGAGCTCTAGTTTTTGATGTGTTTCTATAGCAGCTGCTTCAGCTGCCAAATAGTATGCCCTTCTGGCCATCACTCTCAGAAGAACTGACATGGCTTCCACACTGACTCAGCGACTAACCAGGATTGACATCCTGAAGATCTTCCATCTCCAGCTCTGGCATCCTATATGGCTCACCAGTCTCTCGAGGTTGACCTGCATCACTCATCCTGAAGACCATTATTGAACTTGATGCATAGTGAACTCGATGATAAATAATCAATCAAACACAGGTCCCTTTGGCCCAGTATGAGACCAAGCTAACACCATGCATCAGCATGGATCAGCAAGGTTCAACCTGTAATTGAATAAAACAAAGTTCAACATACAATCAATATTGGAATATCTACCTGCTAAAGTATGGGATCAAGTAGTTGTACTTCTGAAGTGATTTACCTTGTTTGTGTGACTTATTTTATGTCATGTCTAGCACATGCAACTTCTCCAGTGGATATTATCTAAATTCACATATCGTGTATCATTGCTTATGCTCTGTGACTATGCCATTGCTAATTTATAACACACATTCTATTTTCATTGATAGACAACAAGGAGTCAAGCCGTACTCAAGGCCAACCTAAATTTTCTGACTTCAATCTTCATACATGTCTTAAATTCTCCTAAATGAACCAGGAACACTATTTTTCTTCATTAGGCACAGCATACATGCCTACATCGTTCTTTCTGTCAACTTCACAGAAACCAATATCCAACTGAGCCTCAACTCGGCTCAAACGTAATAATTCCCATTAACGAAAATGATGCGACTATATGCGGTCACCTATTTACGTACGTACCTTGGTAACTGCGTCCAGCAGCCCCATACGCATAGCGTAATTACGCTATGCGTATGGGGCTGTTGGTCGTAGTTAGTACCTTGGTTGAGGCTTTCCGTATTACCGTGCACTTTCATTGACTTATTCGCTATGCTTTACTGTATGTATGATCGCACTTCTGACACGTTAGTACACATGTACCTCGATACAACTCTTTCGCATCAGTTTTCACCACTCAGCATTCTATGAGCATAATTCACACATATCATCATCGAATACTGTGAAATATTTTCAACGGAATTACAGTACAATTATCTACTCACAACGTTTGGCTCATCACAAAGATTAATTCATCATCCCAACCTCACGGTCGTCTGTCCATTTCAAACGAGGAACGTCAGTAGTATGCACGTACGTATACCGCGCGACCTACGGCGTGGCGTGCGCATGCGATTTTAGCTTTGCCATTGACCAAATGCTCAACGGTCCGCGCGTGCACGCATAATACACGCTGTACGTGTACTTGTACTCGTTTGCTTTCTCTCTGTGAAACGTCATTGAAATGATATTCTTGATCCCGGTGCGAGAAGAAAAAACAAATGTTTAATTCAAGTAGTAATTTTTTTAGTACAGTATTACTGATGACACTGTTACTCTTTAACAACGTGTAGTTATATTTTCAAATAAAAATATACGATAATATCCAAAAATAGTGTGGCATTTTAAGCAAATACCATTCAACACCCACATGTCAGCTTTCGGGAAAGACTATGGAATGGTTCCACACCCACATGTCAGCTTTCGGGAAAGACTATGGAATGGTTCCAAATTCGAACCCTTAAGACTTGGCTCCCTTTAGGGTTCGGATTTGCACCCCTACATCCATCCCGAACCCTATAAGGTGCCACTTAGTTAGATTTGCTCGTAGGGTGAAAATAAGAACCCTAATAGAACCCTAATTTCTCTGTGTGTATTGTCCCCATCCCCCTCCCACACACACACAAACATACACACAAGAATGAAAACACATTCAAACAAAAAGTATTGAAGATCTACACCTTTTCTTGGTAGGTAGCCCGGATGCTTGTTTTGAAGATACTTTCCAACAAGGAAAAATACGATGATAAGGGCAGCAGGCAGGCCAATGGCAAGTCCAATGATAAGAGCCAAATAAGAACGTTTTCCTGAAAATTGAATCAAATATAAACAAAGAAAATGCAAGTTTTCATTCATCACCGGGTGTAGAAGACAATGAATAAATGGGTCTATATTAAAAGACTTACATCATGTTCTACGCTTTACCCCAGTACCAGAAAAAAAAATAGATGGAATACGCAGAGTACATTACACAAAGTGTGACAATTCAGAGGACACGCTGAGAAAAGTTGCTTTATCGTTGGTGGTTTTTTTTTTTCTATTTTGTTTTTTTCTGTGTCCACTTGTAATAATTGATAAACACTTTGTTTTTGTTTTTTTCATTAGTAGACTTGATAATCGTGCTTGAAAATGTTACTATACTCAAAGGGTCATATTATATTAATCCATGACAAAGTTAAATCCAAACATTTGTTAAGATACCAGAACGTGTTAACCTGATTTGACTTAGAAACAAAGAATTTGGAACGTTTCACGGAACCTGATACATGTACAGACAGAACGGTGATTTCTCTGGTTGAAGTTCCATTCAGCGAGTCACCGGTAGCCATGCACATGAACGTTTGCTCTCTCCCATGTTTGGCTGATACTGTGATTGTCTCGAACCTCTCGTATGTGCCATCAGAAAGTGTCTTCTGTTGAGAAATCACGGAATCCAGTCTCTTTCCCGACTCCTCGGTCCATAGCATGGAAACGTTGAGTTTGAATCCACTCACGACACAGGTAAGCGTAAAAGAAGGGTTGTTGGAGGGAGACTGGTATGTACACCGGCTATGATAAGATCCACTCTTATCATTGCATTCATCAATCGTATGTCTTGATGCCATCGCTGAAAAAAAAAAAGATGAATCATTTTTGGTATGACACATATGTTACATTGGAATCCCAATCTTTCCTTAGGAAAATAACTACAATAATCTTCTGACTTTATCCTACTTTCATCTAAAGACAGTTGTTTTTTGGAAATAAATGATCTACTATGGAACACAAATGAGACTACATTTGTAGAAACTGCCTGAAGAATGCTCAGGATCCATGGGCATAAATCCAGGGGGGAGATGTAACTCCCCCCCCCCCTCCCTCTTGGAGTAGGAGGATTACCTATAATGATAATCGACTTAAGCATGGTTCATCTAATGATGAAATCATCAAATACCATGCCAGCATACCTGCTATGACGCGCACATTAACCTATACGAAAGAAACAAAAAAAAAAATCAAACCTTTTTCTGTACTAAAAACAATATCACCGATTTTGATTGCACAGTACAAATAAAAATTAAGATATTGTTACCAAGGTAACGGCCGAAGATACCATTTGTGACCCTGCACCTCAAAAAAAAAAAAAAAAAAAAAGTCGCCAGACATGAATTTTTAGTTAGGACCATATTCTGAAAGAGCAGACTTTAAGCTTTAAAATGATGTATAACTCAAATCAGATGTACTCTCCTAACCTATCTAAATATTGGAAAGAAAGCACAAACTCAGGAAAAGTGTGAACTGAGAAAAGAGGCTCTGAAGTACAGTGTCTATTCAAGCGCTTAATCTTTACCAAACGGTGCTGGCTGTGCGATGAATGGGACAAAAACAGGAAGTAAACCACCAGAGTAACAACAATGAATGGATTATCAGATTAAACTGAAATTAAACATGCCTCATTAAGACATTCTGTCCATAATTAATGCCAACTTTCAAAGCAGTAGCACTATCCTTTCAAAAGTTATTAGAGTTGAAAGTGAAGAGTGCAGACAAGGTTTTTCAAAAATGAAAAAGGGATTCTAAAGACACACCTAATCACACTATTCTACCAAAAATGTTCGAGATAAACTGCTAAAAAACACCCTTTTATGATACCAAATTTTAGCATATTGTAAAAGAAGACCCACTTTTTCAGAAAATATGAAAAGGTCAAGTTCGGCTAGATTGACCCATTTCACTTATTTTCAGTCCTCACGCAAAATCAGTGTGTGCGACTTTATGTTCGTTTTGAGGTGCACGGTCACATTTATGAATAAGGCATTGAGCCGTTTCGTGTTTTGCCTCCTTAAGAGAGGGACAGCGCCAAAAGTCAGATTCTACAGATAACAGTTTTTCCCTGCCGGTTGATATCATGTCGAGGCTGGGTCGTATGATTTCAAGTCAGTGTGATGTCCATGCTTTTTATTGACATGTGGGCCTTTCATCTCTCCTTTCCATTCATTTAACTTGCTGTCTACCTTACTCCCCCCCCCCCCCCACACACACACACACAAACACGCACATTCCGTCAAACTCAAAAAGGTGACTTATCTCCTCTAAGGTTTTCTCCGAGTAATTTATGACATGATGAAAGTGTGCGAAATATATTAAAACGAGATATGAAACTCGTCACACTGAGGACGAGTTAGGTGATACGCTTGGGGTCATCAGATGTCTGTCATCTGTGATCGACAAAGAAAAGAATGGGATATAGGCACCTTGAAGTTATATTGAGCGTGCATGCAAAACCGTTTCTCTAACCACTCGGCCACGGGACATCCACGGAAATGGTAAGGCAAAAAAAAAATGTATAGATATTACAGGGGGAAAAAGTCAATGCCCACTCAACAAACGTGGCCGCGTGAACATGTATTGCATTGCTAGACGGAAATGCGGCCTTGTAACGACTGATGTCGCTATGCCATTTCTGGCAACTTGGGAAAAATACGTCCCGTAGACATAAAACCTATAATCGGCTGGTTTTGATACCTTGCCTTTAATCACAATTTTCAGTGTGATGACGTCATCAAAGTACGAAACAATGACATGGTCTTGAAAGACAATTTTTTCAAAGTACAATACCTCCGTTGTCGTCATTACATACTATGATCGGTTTGACAAAGTCAGCCTGCAAAATTTTGCAGCAGTAGAAGCAATGTGGTCTCCAACACAAAAAAGAGGGATATTGTGTGTGTGTGTGTGTGTGTGTGTGTGTGTTGATAGGTGCGTTTATATACGAACGTGATTTCTACATGGACGAATATGTAATACACCGTTGAAGAAAAAAAAAAAAGGTAAAATAGCTAAGTATTTTCTTTCGTGATCTTGTGGGGTTCGAACCCGCACGTGTGCAACCTCACGTCTCTGAAACGTCGCCTTTAACCACTCGGCCATACGTCTCGACGAGAAAATATGAGCAACGTAAACTAAGGAGCAAAGAAGCCACGGTTGTTGATAGATTAGTAGGAGGGGCGAATGAGGGCATTGCGAGAATAGGGGGAAGGCGTGTCGATGCCTACTAGATACGGGCTCACAGGTCAGTACTTTGTCAGAGGGGTTTTACAGACGTTATTTATCGAGGTTCCCACTACACGAGATAGACAATCTGATAAGGGTCGAGGCGGCAAATGGGAATGCCGTCCCTTATTTTGGCTATAATGAAGTAGACATTTCATTTGACGGGGCCCTCCCCCAGGCAGGGAAAACCCCAGTAAGTAGTTTGATTTCAATTGTACCCGAGACCCCGTACAACAAAACCGTCCCCATGTGTGTAGGTGTCAATGTAATACGAGAATGTGTTAGATTAGGGAGGGAGACCGTAAGACCCCGTTTTCTCGAAGAGTCTGGGACTATGGAGGGCGTGACTGCCGCCTGGAAGCTAGTCTACGCGGCCGTCAGCGGCCCAAACTCCCCGAACGCTAAGGGCAAATTAGGTGTAGCTCGAAATGCCAGCCGGAAAGCGGTCCCCGTCCCGGCCCAAAAGGCCATTGTCGTGTCAGCTAAGATTAAGTTACGTCCATCCCCAGTCCAGTATGACGTGGTATTTGAGCCAAAATTTCACAACCTCCCGTTGGGGTTAGTTGTCGAATCAGGCTTAGTGACAGTTAGTGAAGAGGTGCAAAATGAGCAGAGTATCCCAGTTGTAGTTCAAAACCCGACAGACGGCACATTGTGGATTCCCCGACACGCCAAATTGGGGGAGGTATATTTGTGTGAAGAACTCACTACTGTACAGTCACAAGAGTAGTTAATTGAGATTCCCCCATCCCAGGCAGAGGTAGTTGCCTCCCAGCTAGATTTGTCGGAGTCTGGCGCCCCGAAAGCAGCTATCGACGCGTTAAACAGCTAGTAGGGCAATATAGTGGTGCGTTTAGCACCTCAGAGACTGACATTGGCCATAGCAAAATCGTGGAACACAAAATCCCTTTGGAAGACCCCACCCCCGTAAACGAGAGATATAGGCGAATCCCCCCCCCCCCCGGTCAGTACGAGGAGGTGCGTATTAAGCATTTACAAGAAATGCAGGACGCAGGCGTAATTCGCGAATCCTATTCCCTATACGCAAGCCCAGTAGTCTTAGTACGTAAGAGAGACGGGTCCATGCGCTTTTATATAGATTTTAGGAAACTTTTTTTTTTTTTTTTTTTTTTTTTTACAAATTTATTTATTTCCTCTTCATTATGCAACATAACATACAAAATCATATTACAAATCATGTTTTGTTTAACAAATTACCAACAACAACAACAACAACAAAAGATGGGTATCAAACTCTTCAACAATTGAACAATATCCTAAAGATACAGTCAGCTTTCGTTACAATAAACTCCTTGGGCCCAGCGAAACCATCGTGATCTTGTCACTTTTGAAATCTTGCCATATCCAGGGCACAAATACCTCTGAATAGGAAAATTTTCAGACCCTGGGCCCCCCAAAAAAACTACCCCATCACGTCGGGGTTCTACCATATGGATATTCTTTATAGCGAGAGTCGACTGTATGTTCTTCTACAATGACCTAAAAAATATGTTCTACAGGGGACCATTTCTTATAATGAAAATTTAGTTTGTTTGTTCGTTTTGCAATGTTGGATTCTATATGTCGGATGTTTACAATAAATGCTGTCAATCCATGAAATTTCACACCTGTATCTTTGCATCTCTGAATATATATGTACCTTTTGTATAACAATATTAAGTGATTCAATAAATTCCTGTGGGGTCCTTTCCAGTCTTTGATGAATCCAAACATTACTCTAATTCTTGTACAATCCTCTAATTTGACATGAAAGATCGTACCAATTTCATCCACAAATTTTTGAAGTAATTCTTTGGCAGCTTTACAATCAAAAAACAAATGTACAGGGGTCTCAGCACATGACTTACAAAGCGTACACAACTCTGATTCTGATATTTTCATCTTAAACAATCTTTCATTTGTGTAAAGTATATTATGCGACAACTTGAACTGAAATTCTCTCAATTTTACTTCAATTGTACATGTAAATGGCAACATATATATTTGTGTCCAATCTTCTGGTTGAATTCCATACTTGCCAGCAAAAACTGTTTCGCAAACAGGTCTTGATTTAATCTCTTTTAAAAATTCCTCATATATTGGTTTTGATTTCACATCTTGTAACTGTGAGATAATAAGATCCTTTTGTTTTTGCGCCACTTCTTCTTTCCAAAACATCTCCAATAGGAGTGTATTGAAGGAACATTTCGAGTATTTTTTAACAGAGTATACAATTGCCATATACATCATATTATATTTGCTTGGCACTCCTTTCCTTAACCAAAATTCAAAATCAATGAGCCGTCCATCAATACTAAATATTTGATATATATAACATAAACCTGCTTCAAAAAAACGGTCTGCAGAATATTGAGTGCTTATCAATCAAAATATTCTGGTTATTCCATACTGGTTGTTGTAGGATGTCTGCTTGGCTATTTTCATCACCAATAAAATCCTCATGTATGTTTGTCTTTAACCATATTCGTAGAATATTCTCATAAAATGGAGGGATACCCCTCTTATCAATAGTTTCAAGGGAATAATTACTTTGGAACACTAGAATTCCACCAAGCCTTTTTAAGAAATAATCTCCCAATAGCACTCATTGATGGTTACGATTTCCATAATATCTTTTAACCCACTTAATTAACTGCGTATCAATCATACATTGTAAATTGGGGAATTTGAGACCACCCTCAGCATATTGTGCATACATAGTTGACCTTGAAATCTTATCTGGGCCATTCCATAAAAAGGAAAACATTAACTTCTCTACTTCTTTCACAAAATCTTGAGGAATTTCAACGTTTGACATCAAATAAATTATCTTAGACATAATAAATGTTTTCATAATTTGAATTTTACCAATTAACGTTAAATTACGATTTTTCCATATAGAAAATGTTCTCTTAATCTCACCCAATCGATCTTCAAAGTTTCTTCGGATTGCTTCTTTTTTGTCATATGAAAACCAAATTCCAAGAATTCTAAGACCATTGTCTGACCACTTTATCATCTGTGGCTTTTCTTTCGATAGTCTATCATTTCCTATCCACATTCCTTCTGATTTGCTTCGGTTGAGGCAAAGGCCTGATATATCAGAAAATTCTTGAAAGCTTTCTAATAATACTGATAATGATTCTGTATCCTTACAAAAACATGTTATATCATCAGCGTAAGCTGTATATTTAATCTGTTTTCCGAGCATCTCCATTCCAATGATTTTTGGATTATTTAACATTCTCATTAAATATATCTCGAGCCCTAATATGAATAAAAGGGGGGCAAGGGGGTCGCCTTGGCGAACACCCCTTCCAATTTCAAAATAACCAGTGGTAAAGCCATTTATCAATACACAGCTATTTATACCTGCATGCAATGTTCTCACCCATTGTATCATTGACGGACCAAAATTAAGACATTCTAAACACTGTAGTAAATACCTATGACTGAGTGAATCAAATGCTTTGGTAAGATCTAATGCTAACACAATTCCAGATACATTGTTGGCATCTGCATAAAACATTAAGTCTGAAATCAGTCTTATACCTTCACCTATATATCTGCCTTTAATAAATGCTGTTTGCTGATGATTTATCAAATTACCAATGATTTTGGACATACGTTTCGCTAGACATTTAGAAAGTATCTTTGCATCCACATTTATTAAGGTGATTGGTCGCCAATTACCCAATAATCTCTTATCTTTATTGGATTTAGGAATCAATTTAATTATTCCTTGCCTCTGTGACACTGACATACTTCCTTTTTCAAAAGCATGGTTAAATGATCCTATTAGTTCTTTAGAAATCAAAGACCAAAATGTCTCATAAAATTCCACCGATAAGCCATCATTACCAGGTGTTTTATTTTTTGACATCCCAAGGAGGACTTCCCTTGCCTCTTCATGTGTTATCAGACCTTCACAAGAGGCCTTTTCATCTTCCGTGAGGTGTTTTAAGCAGGAACTTTTTATGTAATCATAACTCACTTTGTCAGACACTGTATCCCTATTTTCAAACTGTTTACCAAAAGATTTCATCACAAAATTTCGTATATGATGGGGATGTTCAAGAAGTTCCTCACCTGTATCTAATACATCTATGTTTGTACTCTGTGCTTGTGTCTTTTCCAATGATAAAAAATATTTTGTACTCTTCTCTCCTTTCTCGTACCAGGTACATCTTGAACGTAATATGGCCCCCTCTGCTAAATAGTTGTACATGCAGTTAAGTTCCTGTTCAATTTTCTCTTTCTTTTCCCATTTTTGCTCATTCATTTCTGTCGGGTCCATGTCATTTATTATTTTCAATTCTTGTTCTAATTCTTTTCTTCTAATTTCTTTTATATTTTTCATCCTTTTAGAAAATGTGATTGTAAATTCTCGTATTTTGAATTTTAACCAATCCCATAATTTTCCTTTATCATTTTTATCTTCCCATTCATTTACCCACATCTCATAATGTCCCTTTAAATTTTCAACATACTCGACATCATTAAGTAAGCTGTTATTAAACTTCCAATAAGATGGGCCCACAGTGTACTCTTTAATTCTCAGATGTAAATTCACAAAATCATGATCTGACAAAACACAGGGGACCATATCACAATCTGTCACCATATTTTGTACAGACTCATGGATTAACCAGAAATCCAGTCTTGACTGAACACAAGGATTGGAGCGTCTCCAAGTAAATCGTCTTAATAACGGGTTCTTGTCTCTCCAGATATCTATTACATGATAAACGTTTTTAATATTTTCTATTATTTCACAAGAGTGCTTCCAAGTGGACTTCATATTACCGCCCTCTCGGTCCAATGCCAAATTTTGAATAAAATTAAAATCTCCCCCTATTAATATTGTCTGTTCCGCATCATAATATTCTTGTATAGTCAAGTCTACAGCTTTAAAAAAAATGCATGTGGTCTTTTTCATTATTTGGTGCATATACATTACATATCATAAATTTTTTTCCATATATTTCCATTTTAACCAGCAAAAATCTCCCGTTAGAATCTTTCACTGTCTCTGTCAATTTTATATGTGGGGTTTTCCGAAATATGATACACACTCCCCTACTAGAGGAGGTTCCATGACTGAATACAATATCGGCTCTTAATTGGTTCTTCCATAAATTTTCATCCTTATCAGTTGAATGGGTTTCCTGTAATAAAATAATATCCTTTTTTAATTTGGATAAAAAACAAAAGTATTTTTTCCTGGCTTTAAAGTCCCCTAACCCATTAACATTATGGGTCATTAACTTCAGATCCATATACATATTTCACAAGTAGGTAACCTTGAAAATTCTTATGACCCACCATGATCAGGACAAAACAGACAACAAAACATTGACAATGAAAAAAACACACATACAATTTGCATGAAATCGAGTAAAACATGATCACAAGGAATCCAAGTGCCCCTGGGCATCTTCACAGTTATTTTTTCCTCAGGTTGGCAAAAACAAATAATTTTCCCTACCACTTAATCACATGAATAGTGTATCTTGTCTTCGGAGATACCAACTGTTAATATACTGCTGGCATGACAGGGTGCTGACTGCTGAGCTATGGCAGTCGTGTCAAGAGCTTTTCAAAGTATGTCGTATTTTGTTAGACCATTGTCTACTGTGCAAAAGCAAACTGCCAATATCCATTCTATCTTGTGGTGTGCTGCTTGTACTCCACTTCTTTTCCGCTCTCAGTCTCCCTGTAAAACAATCGCGCCGGATATTTGAAGTACACCTTTCGCTTTGGGTCCTCCTCTTTCAGCTTTCGTTTCAGTGGCAGCAATTTCCTCCTGCTTTCTCGCACTTCCACCGGCAGCATCTCATCGACAAATATCTGGTGATCCTTTCCGTTGTGCTGAAAAGGCCTCTCCTTCAAATATCTGCGGGCACTGCTGATCACTGTTTGTCTGGTTGTGTATCTACTGAAAGCTACCACAACTGGGCGAGGAGGACCGGGTTTTGGCCTGATGCGGCCTGTGCGATGAGCTCTTTCAATGCTCACTTCACCTTCCATTTGCATATTTGACTTGGCAAATTCTTTGATCAATTGCTCACACTTCCCAGCGTTTTCAGCACCTTCGGGAAATCCGTAAAACACAGCCGTATTCCTCATCTCTCTCGCAGTGAGGTCAACAAGACGCTCTCTCAATTTCATATTCTCCTTTTCTTGCCTGTTTACTTGGTCCTGTAACTGTCTGATATCAAAACGGCACGACTCTTGCTCCTCTTTCAAGTTACTGATTTCTTTCTCATTTGTTTCAATCTTACCAAGAGCTGTGTCCAACCTGGATGTGAGATTGGAGTTCATTTCGTCTATCTTGTGGATAAGGGTCGCGAGTAGTTCATCTGTGGTTGACTTCTCCCCGTCTACTCGTCGTTTTTTCTCAAGCGAGGAGCGTGGAGGTGATTCCGCCGACGCGCCCGGGCTGGTTCCCTCCAGATCTCGGTGAAGTGGATTCACTACCGTGTGCACTGCAGAGTCAGTTAAGCCGTGTGCATTATCACTGTCACTGTGCTCTTGCGTAGCCTTCTCCGTAGTAGCGTCGCTAAAATCCATCTTAGAGTCAGAGTCCTCCTTTTCCTTGAAATAATGGGAGATTGTAACGACTCCTTGGTCTAAGATCCTTTTTCTCGATGTCATTTTGACTTTTCAAACTGTAATAGGCGAAATGAGCTGCAATTTTATTTCCTCCTAATGCCTCCGTACCACTCAGGCACGTCCTAACCGCACAGCGCCATCTTGGATTCCCCCGATTTTAGGAAACTTAACCAACGCACAGTTAGGGACTCCTATGCCCTGCCGCGGGTGGACGAGGTGCTGCGGATGATGGGGGTGCCCGGTGGCTTAGCTCCCTTGACCTGAAGGCGGGATATTGGCAGATCAAAATAGCGGAGGAGGATAAATCCAAGACTGCCTTCGTTCTGCCACCCCCTTTTGGTCATTGGGAGTGTAACCGGATGCCCTTCGGACTCTGCAATGCCCCGTCCACCTTCCAAAGGGCTATGGAGAGGTGTCTAGGTGAATTACATCACACGTGCTGCATCGTATACCTAGACGACATCATAGTTTTTGGCAGCACCTTAGAAGAACACACTGAGCGCTTGGGGAAGGTCATTGACTGATTGGCCACCCATGAGTTCAAGCTGAAGCCCTCCAAGTGTCACTTACTACAGTCAAAGGTCAGCTATTTGGGCCACGTGATATCGGAGGAGGGCATAGCAACGGACCCTGGGAAAACGGCCGCCATCGATCAATGGCCTACCCCAACAAATGAACGCGAGCTGCGAGCTTTTTTAGGTTTGGCTGGCTATTACCGGAAGTTCGTGCCGAATTTTGCCCGCGTAGCGCGCCCATTGTACGAGTTATTAGGGGGGGGGGGGGGACAGGGGGAGAAAGGGAAAGAAGAGCATGAAACCACCCCCACCATGGACCTGGGGAGCACGGCAAGCGGAAGCGTTTCAAACATTAAAGGGAAGATAAACCCCAAGAACAATGTGGATTGAGTGAAAGCAGCAACATTAGTAGAACACATCAGTGAAAGTTTGAAGAAAATCGGACAATCGATGCAAAAGTTATGAATTTTTAAAGTTTTGATGTTGGAACCGCTGGATGAGGAGACTACTAGAGGTTATGACGTATGAGTGGACTACAATATCAAGAAAATATAAAGAAAATACTACAAAAATCCATTTTTCATGAAAATTACAAATTCCATCAACTTGATATTGACATATGTTAAGGGTAGCAATTATTCCCCCTGCTTTCTGAAAGCGGTTGGTCCACTGCTCTTTCATAATTCTAGAAAAGTGAATTTTTGTTGAATATCCTTTATATTTTCTTTGTATTGTTGTCCACTCATACGTCATATCCTCTGGTAGTCTCCTCATCCAGCGGTTCCAACACCAAAACTTTAAAAATTCATAACTTTTGCATCGATTGTCCGATTTTTCTCAAACTTTCACTGATGTGTTCTACTAATGTTGCTGCTTTCACTCAATCCACATTGCTCTTTGGGTTTACCTTCCCTTTAAAGGCCAAATTAACTTCTGCCCCAGTGTTACAGTACCCGGATTTTCCCAGCCTTTTATTTTGCACACAGACGCGAGTAGGACAGGCCTAGGTGCCGCGCTATAGTTAGCTACAGTTTTTAGCCCTTAAGTGGGCCGTTACGGAGAAGTTCCACGATTTTCTCTATGGTAATGAGACCCACGTGTACACCGACAACAACCCCTTGACCTTTGTGTTGACCACTGCGAAGTTGGACGCGACCGGACACCGATGGTTGGCCGCTTTGGCAAATTATCAGCTGACCTTGACTTACAGGACAGGTAGGAATAACATCGACGCTGACATTCTGTCGAGGAACCCCCACCCCCAGACAGAGTCCCAGAGTAAGGAAACAGAGGGTGATGTAGGACCCACAGTAGTTCACTCGGTAATCACCGCCGTGGCCCAGGGGCTAGGAGAAGCCCGGGAAACAGGTACCCCCTTAGTAGAAGTAGTAGGACATGACGGACAGGTACACGCCCCACCCCCTCCCCAGATACGAATGACGCTGACCCGTTAGGTGGCCCCCTCGATTGGTGCGAGGAACAACAGACCGACCCCCACATAAGTAGGGTAGTTGATTTGAAATCGAGTGATAAGTTACCCCCAAGGACAGAATTAAAGCGGGAAAGTCCAGAGGTACAATGTTTATTGAGAGAATGGGATGAATTAGAATTACGGGAGGGAGTACTCTATACGAGAAGACTGGTAGATGGAAGGACCCAATATCAGCTAGTGTTGCCTGCAAGTCGACGGGAGTTTGTTTTAGAACTATTACATTCCAAGCATGGTCATTTCGGTGTTGAGAAGACTTAGTCCGAAGTAGATTTTATTGGATCCACATGGGACAGGATGTGAAGCACTTTGTAGGAACATGTGAGCGGTGCGTGCGTAGGAAGGGCGCGCCGGCAGCGCAAAACACAGCCCCTTTGGTGAACATTAGAACCACACGCCCGATGGAATTAGTTTGTATAGATTTTCTCACAGTAGAAGAGGGTCAGGGCGGCTGCGGAAATATTTTAGTAATCACCGATCATTTCACACGGTATGCCGTAGCCGTCCCGACTAAGAACCAAACAGCTATCACTACAGCAAAGGCACTGTATGAGCATTTTTTTCTCCCTTACGATTTCCCCGAGCGGTTACATTCTGACCAAGGTCGAAATTTTGAATCCCAGACAATAAATGAATAATGTAATTTGGTCGGAGTAAAGAAAACTAGGACAACCCCCTACCACCCCCAGGGTAATGGCGCCTGCGAGCGCATGAACAGAACGCTGTTGGGAATGCTCGGCACCTTGCCAGAAGAGCAGAAACGGAATTGGAAAGCGCACGTGTCAACTCTCGTCCATGCATATAATCTACCAAGCACGGGTCCACTGGACACTCCCCATTTTTTTTTTTTTTTTTAATGTTTGGACGCCATCCAAGACTACCGGTAGATGTTTTGTTAGGAGCTAGGGAAGGAGAGGAGTTTATCTCCTCAGATGAGTACGTGGCGTGCCTCCGAGAAAGGCTGGAACACGCCTACAAACTCGCGGCGGAAACCGATCAGTTAGCCCAAGATAAGAATAAGAAAAGGTACGACGCCAATACTAGGGAGAATAAACTTGAAGTTGGGGATAGGGTATTAGTGCGTAAGTAGATTGGGGTGGTAGTAAGTCGAGAAAAATTGCGCAATTGATTGCACCATCAGTTGTATTACGTAACAGGGGCTATATTAGGTAAATGATGACATCATTTCTTGTGTAACAGATGACCTCATCGATTGCACCATACAGGGTGACATCATGGCCGCGTTTATATCATGAACTCATCGATTGCAACGCATGGCGCAAGAAAATATTAATGATAGATATCCGCACATGTCGCAACATGTCGTGACATAGTATGAGATCATAATGATCAATTACGTGGGTGTTTTGGGGGATGAGATAATCGATAAGTGCAACGTGGCTGGAATGACGCTGCATCACCACATGGCGCAACATAGCGTGACGGGCGTGGGCATACATAGTGACAACATGAGGACCAACAATTCGGGGTGATAGGGTAGCTCTCAGCAGCGCCGTTTGATGATATGATGAGGATATAGCAGCATCCTTATAGCCGGTGCATTGAAGAGAGTGAGCGATGTGAGTGAGAGTGAGAGAGAAAGAGGTCAAAAGCCATTAACGAGGTTGGCTGGGTCTGCTTCGGTCTCGGTGCGAGGGGAGAGGGAGAGAGAGAGGGAGAGAGGATTGGTAACGAGGTCAACTGTGCCTGCTACGGAACTGGGACAGTCGCGTGTCGTCTATGTCAAGAGGTCAATCGTTGCACCGTCTGAACTTAGACCGTGAGTCATCGGGAGTAACTGAGGTCATGGTGGAAAATACCAGTTTGCTTACTTCTGGGAAGATTGAAGTCGCGTTGCGTACTGGTGGCGCAATGGTGAGTATCGCGAAGCGCTTAGAAATATATTTTTATTGTTTTTATGTAAGTATAAGCGATTATCAAAAGGGAGTATAACGGTCAATACCATTGAGGTCCAATCGTCGGTCAATCGCTGCTGCGGACGCGTGTAGTAGGATCTAACCTATAACAGAATAGCGAGTACGATGATGGTGTGCGTAAGATGGCGATGGTATCAATAAATATAGGCCCTAGATAGATGTGTGAGTGTGATCATGAGCACGAACGTTTACGACAGTTCTACAACGACTACCGGGAAATTTCTGTCAGTGTATTCCCTGCTGGAATTTTATATAATTTCATACATACCATGAGAGCGTATCGACCCATTATTCGGTTTGTTTGTTTGTTTGTTTGTTTGTTTGTTTGTTTGTTTGTGTTTATGTCTAGTGGCTCTCAAAAGAGCCTTTGGCTTACCAAAGCCCGAGAGAGTTAGGCGTTGAGTTTCCGACGGTCCTCGTCGCGAAGGTAGTCCACTAGGTCCGGGAAGAAGAGTATGAGACCACCCTGCCTAGGAAACAAAGTCTTGCTCGTCGCGCACAAGACACGGGAGACTATGCCGAGGCACATCGTGAGATGAACGATTCCAAGACATAACGTAGAATAAAAGGACATCATCCACACATGGCGCAACATAATGCCATCACTTAGTTTGATCGTGGATAGTGTCGTGGCTCGCAGAAACGCCCTTACATACTGCCTGATGGGAAAGTGAATTGAAGAGAGCGAGCAATAAGTGAACGAGAGAGGGGACATTTTTTTTTTTTTCAATGAGGATATGAAGCTACAACGGAAGCTCCATAATACGGAAACCTCTGCCCCCAAGTCGCGTGCCGCTGAGGTCAAATGGCAACCGAGAAATGAGGGAGAGGAGGTGGGTCAACAGGTCAATCGTTACACCGGTCGCGTGCCGCTGCTATTATGAGCTTTGACCGTGAGCCAATGGGGGAAACTGATGTCATGGCAATGTTTGATAGGGAAAATTACCCGTTTGTTTACTTCCTGGGGACATTTTGCAGGTGTTGCGTTGCGTACAGATGGTGCAATCACAAATATTAAGAGGCACGGAGAAATAGCTCAGAGAGAGCAAGGCTTTATTATTTCATCGATGTGACTGTGTTGTCGGCTGCATTGGCCACTTTCTAGCTATATCAGTCAATTTACTGGACAAGTAAGCGTCGTATGTACAAGTGAGATGATCGATAGGGGAGCCCACAAGCTGCCGATGATGGTATCAATAAATAGATATAGACGCATGTATATCCCAATGACGAGTTGATAGTGAACACGAGCCTACAACCTTCATACAATGACTACCGGGGAATTTCTTACAGGATTATTTAAACATAGAACTTACCATTTGTCTTGCCCTGCCATAATAGCATGCCACGATAGTTCATCGTTATTCGTTCTTTCTTGGTGGCTCTTCAAAGAATCTTTGGTTTACCAAGAGGGAAGTTTGGGCAGATGATGGTATCAATATGCAAATACAGATAAGTGTCGGGATGACTAGTTGATGAAGAGCACAAGCCCACCCCATTTTCATCCGACACATGCCACAACTTTTAAAAATGACGTCATTCATTTCAATATGTGGTCAATGTCATAGCGATGTCAAGGTTAAGTCAAACGCTCTGCAATATGAAGAGGATGCCATTGTTTTCCTAAACGCTGTGCAATATGCACGTACTTAGGTCTTGAGGTCGCCAAGAAATAAAGGGTATCATATCGTGGTAGACGCGTGTCGCTGACTTTAGAATAGTGAGCAAAAAGTGATCGTTGAGCCATTTTTGGCTAGGTTAACCACTGGCTAGTACGATTCGACGGGGAAACGAGAGTCACTTCGAGGGCGGATAGTTGTTTTTTCTCTGCATGTGTGTATAGTGTGTGTGACAACATCGTTACTTCTACGTATAACAGAACAAGTAATTCAAATCGTACAGTTAATATTACAAAACCTAACGTTTGGTCCGAATTAATAGCAACTCTCGCTGATGCTAAATCCAATATCCCATTGGATGAAGAAAACGCGATGAAGTCTCAGCGACCAATAATAGCTTGATATTATAGACTCAACCTTACGCACTGGTCTATCAACGTTGTCACATACCAACCATCATCACCAGTTCCTTGGGTGTCGATATAGAATAATTTCAAAAGGATGATATTCGCCCATAAGTTTGCTGTTAACACGCCTTTACAAGTCCATTTTTTTCTTGCCGGCCACAGGCACTTTTCAGAATGCTGCGATGGATGAAACAAAACGTGTATGGTACGTGTACATAGTAAAGTTACATGCCTAAATGGGCCGGGTGAAACTATTGGTACAAGAACAGGGGCGTATGATAGAAACATATTGTAAGAATCGGTCTAATGAGAATTGCCAACCGAAAACCCTGTTGTTCACGTCACAGAGGTTGTTTGTAAAACTATTTGAGCGGAATATTTGAATACTGCATTGACTCACGAGGCAATTGAGTTGTAACGTATAGCCATGTATATAGTGATTACGATGGCGCCATGATTTTATGCACAAGTTATACACGAAGAAAAAGTTTATATGTATGGGATATTACGTGATTGTGTATGCCTTGTTTTCAATGGGAGGTAGATTCAATATACAGTATGCATGAGAGTCGTTTTGTGGCATGCAGAGTTTGTGATTATACGACAAAGACGCCTACTAAATCGTGTGTCCTGTGGTGACTGTATATTACATTGGAAAGAAACATAAGTGTCGAATTATAATACACGAATAGTCAGAACACCAAAACATATTACATTCAAACATACATTTTCAACTGTAGCTTCTGGTAAGAATAAAGATCTTTTCAGAGAACTTTAATCCTTCCTTTTTGTCTCACAATTCACTTTAAGACTTTGAATGAACAGAATTTTAACCCCGAGATGCGTTCATTTTCAAGCTGTCATTAAAGACTCAGAGTAGGAATCAATCATGAAGGGCTTCGTCCTCTTTCGGGGAACGTTGGGTCAGTGGGATCATCATTTTCAAAACGGCGGACTGGAACCTCAAGGAAATAGTAGTGAGTTTTCAGCACATCAGCTTGTTTACAGCCAGGCATGTCCACTGCGAAGAACAGACGCGTCATTGCAAAATACTGTTAGAGAATGGATAGGAAACTATTTTTTTTTTCTGACATGGACATACTAGGTATCCAATAATGTTCCAATAAAGGGGAAAAATGTAAATCGTTGACATGGGTGTATGATCTCAGGTCTTTGGCAGGAAGAGCAACCGTCACGAGCGATGAAGATGTTCTTGACTTGCCCGGCAAATACATCACACTCCCCTGGCATGAATGCGGCAATTCGAAACAACAGTTCCAGTCATTTACCTGCGTTGTCACTGGTGGGCATGTTCGCAGTTAGAACGATTATACCTGTAAAAGATATATAGTAGGTTAGGACGTTTCACTCTTCAAGTTGAAGTAAAACGTTTTTGTTTTGTTTTTCATAGTACAGTTATCATTACGGATAGAGTATCGCTAAGCAATCACCTTAAACTGTAGGAGAGGCATTTCAAAAATTGTTACAGAACAATATTGCATTGCAGAAATGTAGGCGTATGAGAGGTTTCAAAGGTGAAAAGGCGATGTGGAAATCAAGGTTCTGAAAATCCTGCGTGATACACATTGCAAAACACGACTTGAAGTGGTAGGAATCTTGACCAACATAACGACGGAATAGCACAGTTATCGTTCGAGTATATGCACACGTATTATTCCGAGCTTAGTTCACGTTTGATCACTAGGGAGTTTTCGATTGGGTGAACGAGAAGGACGTGCCGCCGAGCGCAACCGTACGTCAAGGCGTCACGTCTGTACGTTGACCCGCTGCTAAAGCACATTTCGATTTCGGGCGCCGGCGTCACGTCTCGTGGCGTGTGCAGGAGGCAACCTGTGCCTTGCGTGCATGTATGCGGAATTTGTGACTCGTTTCTGTACTTGTAATATTCATTTTGACTTTGACTAGATGCGTATCCTGGGAAAAACATGATGCATGGTAAGACCATGGAGCTACCAAAAAAGTAGCTCCATGGTAAGACTACTGTACTAGGCAAATGCACTGCTGCACTAGCTAGGCCAAAAGCACCAAGATCTGTTTGCGTACAGCATTACGTGTAAATGCATGTGTGGGACTAAGGTAGGCAGTTGCAAAGTGCGAAACAGTGAAAACGGGCAAATAAAGTAGGTACCAGAGGCTGTAGTTTGTATGTCAGCGCTGCTGCTGTGACGTATCAAGATCATAAGCTATCATGTAATTAGAATATAAATATTCTCTCGAAAGAAAAAGGAAAACAGGTGAACTGAGCATGGATTTCCCGAGAGTCATCGTGCTCTTTCGCACGATACCCGAGAGGAGTGTGACGTCATAGCAAGGTGGGTTGAGCGCGGCGCAACCGATTTGGGTGGACGGTGATAACCGGGGTTAACGCGTTCGAAATTTGTGCGATGAGCCGAGGGTCGACACTCGCGCATGCGCAGTACGTAAATACTACGTCATAACAAGGTGACGCCTGGCTCAACATGCAAATCGAAAAGTCCCTAATGACAATTGTGAGCGACACAATCATTTAATTTAAGAGTGTTTTCATTAACCGCAAAAAGTAGAAGTGGCAGAGATTGTGTTGAATGTCCCTTATCGAAACGCATGCACTTTACAATAACTCAGCATAACATGTGTATTTCCAGTCATTCGTAAAGCTTGGCAAGGTTGGTTTTGCGACTGATGCGTTAAACTTTCTAAATGGCATGGTATCAGAATGAGTATAGCTTTGTGCAACTTTATTGGACATATTTCTACGCAGTCTTTGATGTGTCTATCTGTTAAAACAAAAAGAATTCATATAATTCGCCAGAGTTCTTTGCTTATCTGAAAACAAGAATGTAACCGAGCATTGTATTTCTCTGGTTTGTTTTCTGAATGCAACAATAGTTGCGAAGTCAGCCTGACGGGGCAAAAGGTTTCATTTACGTATAAAAAAAAAAATCAATAGAAGGAAACAAACGTAGCCTACCTTATGATTAGACTGGCATGACCACTTAAATAATAGTAACAGTAGAAACACGGAAGGCAAAAGTTGCATTGGGTTTTGTTTTTTTGCGTTTATTTGATTAATATTTCTCCCGAAGTCAGGTAGCAACAGATTTAACGTCCTTGCAATTAAATGAAATGATTTATGTATTACTGTGACACGGCGTGTAAAGATTTGACTTATATCAAAGTTATTTCATGTTAGCCAACAGAAGTAGAAATCCTGTTATAGTTGCAAACGTAATCTTGCATTTAGCCGCGGCAATAGCTGATGACAAAGATTCGATCGAAAGTATTACCTTGTACGAGATTTAGACACGCATTGCACTATATAGTATGCTCGTCGGTGGTTCATGTTTATTACGTTTGAAATGATGATTAAACCACGCATACTTTGATCTTCAGTCACCTTTTGCAAATATGCGTTTCTGCTTTTGTGCTTAAAAATACTGATAATGAAACTTGTGATAGAAAATCCAGTTTGTTATACTGCCATAAGAAGAATGCAAATACAAATTGACAGCATTCAGATTAGTAACAACACCCACTTCTTTTTTTTTTTTTTTTTTTTGCATTAGTAGTTCACAGTTTGTTTGTTTGTTTGTTTGTTTGTTTTTGGTGTTGTTGTTCTTTTGAAAGCAACTCCACACCGTCTCACATGAAATTATGTTATACACAATGAATTCGAACGTTAAAACCAGTGGTAACTTCATCGATTACTCAGTTTCATACGTTTAGCTATCATTAATTGTTCACTCCTATTATACAGATGGAATAACTGTATTTCAATTTCCTCGCTCGTTTGAATAAGATATATACGCGTCCATCGAATTTTATTTTAGTGAAGCTTTAGCACGTGCAAAGACATTCGTCAACACACACACACACACACACACACACACACAAAAACAGCATTGGTCAAACTTATAGTAGTTGCTGAAGATTTCCAAATCACAAATCGCGCTAAAGTACAACTTTGTTGCAGTTCACAAGACCTATAGTAATTCACAACTGACATCATTATAAGAGGAAAAATCTGAAAATAATAATTGCGGATGTATTTTTCTAAGTGAATTATCCATTGAACATTACTGAAAACGTAAAAAATGCATCCTGACAATTGGTATTAGTCTTTAACAAATGCAAACGGTCAGTGTCAAATAAACGTTCACCACGGTGCACCCTGCTAGCTCTGTAAAGCAAACATCATTCTGCTTGAAGTATTCGATATTGAAGATTTTGAAGAAATGAACAAATCGCTTGTCATTGTTCCCATACAGCAATGAACCATGAAACGCCTTTGCAACGAGTCAGATCATTAAAGTGAGCGCATTTTTACTGCATGCTGCTGAAAGAAAAGACAAGTATAGCTATGGTTCAGTTATCAACATGCAATGCACGCATAGTTATAAACACAGATTCCAGGTCTGACTTGACTAAATAGTGTTCACATCGATGGGTTGGCATCCAAAGATTTAATAATCACGCATTTGAAGACATGATATCTATATGATTAGGTGAGTTCGTTCTTCAGTTTTTTATAGTTTATAAGTAGAAGAGCCGGTGTGTAAACGTAAATACTTATAGCATAATGGTGTAATGGTAACGAGTGATTTAAGGTTAGGGGATACCCACAATCATGCCACGTTGCAGTGTCAGAACAAGTTAGGGTAGCGAGAGAATGATTTCAGACATCTTGTGAAAAGAATGTTTTCGTAGGATTAAAAAGAACTCGGTCATTCATCCGCGGGAGAGCTGCAAATAATGACGGTATCGAAGTGGCTGATATAGCTGGAGCAGAAAAACGTTCCAACGAAGCCTATGTGTCGATTGACCCCCGGTCTCCCGTACTTTCCACATGTTAACCAGTATTATCAAACATCTGTACTTTTGAAGGGGACGTCAAAACCGTATCAGGCAATGCACGCAAGCGGCATCATAAGCAGAGTTTCTTATACACTAATCATACCTTTCGACTGATAAATCGATCGTTGTCAGGAATATCTTCATGGCTACCTCTTCTTCTAATGAGTATATACGTCAAAATGTCTAACAAAAGATGTACTTTCATTTGACCCAAACAGCCCATAATGATTATCAATACATCTCTATGAAAAGGAGTGAACAATTAATGATAGCTAAACGTATGAAACTGAGTAATCGATGAAGTTACCACTGGTTTTAACGTTCGAATTCATTGTGTATAACATAATTTCATGTGAGACGGTGTGGAGTTGCTTTCAAAAGAACAACAACACCAAAAACAAACAAACAAACAAACAAACAAACTGTGAACTACTAATGCAAAAAAAAAAAAAAAAGAAGTGGGTGTTGTTACTAATCTGAATGCTGTCAATTTGTATTTGCATTCTTCTTATGGCAGTATAACAAACTGGATTTTCTATCACAAGTTTCATTATGAGTATTTTTAAGCACAAAAGCAGAAACGCATATTTGCAAAAGGTGACTGAAGATCAAAGTATGCGTGGTTTAATCATCATTTCAAACGTAATAAACATGAACCACCGACGAGCATACTATATAGTGCAATGCGTGTCTAAATCTCGTACAAGGTAATACTTTCGATCGAATCTTTGTCATCAGCTATTGCCGCGGCTAAATGCAAGATTACGTTTGCAACTACAACAGGATTTCTACTTCTGTTGGCTAACATGAAATAACTTTGATATAAGTCAAATCTTTACACGCCGTGTCACAGTAATACATAAATCATTTCATTTAATTGCAAGGACGTTAAATCTGTTGCTACCTGACTTCGGGAGAAATATTAATCAAATAAACGCAAAAAAAACAAAACCCAATGCAACTTTTGCCTTCCGTGTTTCTACTGTTACTATTATTTAACTGGTCATGCCAGTCTAATCATAAGGTAGGCTACGTTTGTTTCCTTCTATTGATTTTTTTTTATACGTAAATGAAACCTTTTGCCCCGTCAGGCTGACTTCGCAACTATTGTTGCATTCAGAAAACAAACCAGAGAAACACAATGCTCGGTTACATTCTTGTTTTCAGATAAGCAAAGAACTCTGGCGAATCATATGAATTCTTTTTGTTTTAACAGATAGACACATCAAAGACTGCGTAGAAATATGTCCAATAAAGTTGCACAAAGCTATACTCATTCTGATACCATGCCATTTAGAAAGTTTAACGCATCAGTCGCAAAACCAACCTTGCCAAGCTTTACGAATGACTGGAAATATGCTGAGTTATTGTAAAGTGCATGCGTTTCGATAAGGGACATTCAACACAATCTCTACGACTTCTACTTTTTGCGGTTAATGAAAACACTCTTAAATTAAATGATTGTGTCGCTCACAATTGTCATTGATCAAACGTGAACTAAGCTCGGAATAATACGTGTGCATATACTCGAACGATAACTGTGCTATTCCGTCGTTATGTTGGTCAAGATTCCTACCACTTCAAGTCGTGTTTTGCAATGTGTATCACGCAGGATTTTCAGAACCTTGATTTCCACATCGCCTTTTCACCTTTGAAACCTCTCATACGCCTACATTTCTGCAATGCAATATTGTTCTGTAACAATTTTTGAAATGCCTCTCCTACAGTTTAAGGTGATTGCTTAGCGATACTCTATCCGTAATGATAACTGTACTATGAAAAACAAAACAAAAACGTTTTACTTCAACTTGAAGAGTGAAACGTCCTAACCTACTATATATCTTTTACAGGTATAATCGTTCTAACTGCGAACATGCCCACCAGTGACAACGCAGGTAAATGACTGGAACTGTTGTTTCGAATTGCCGCATTCATGCCAGGGGAGTGTGATGCATTTGCCGGGCAAGTCAAGAACATCTTCATCGCTCGTGACGGTTGCTCTTCCTGCCAAAGACCTGAGATCATACACCCATGTCAACGATTTACATTTTTCCCCTTTATTGGAACATTATTTGATACTTAGTATGTCCATGTCAGAAAAAAAAAATAGTTTCCTATCCATTCTCTAACAGTATTTTGCAATGACGCGTCTGTTCTTCGCAGTGGACATGCCTGGCTGTAAACAAGCTGATGTGCTGAAAACTCACTACTATTTCCTTGAGGTTCCAGTCCGCCGTTTTGAAAATGATGATCCCACTGACCCAACGTTCCCCGAAAGAGGACGAAGCCCTTCATGATTGATTCCTACTCTGAGTCTTTAATGACAGCTTGAAAATGAACGCATCTCGGGGTTAAAATTCTGTTCATTCAAAGTCTTAAAGTGAATTGTGAGACAAAAAGGAAGGGTTAAAGTTCTCTGAAAAGATCTTTATTCTTACCAGAAGCTACAGTTGAAAATGTATGTTTGAATGTAATATGTTTTGGTGTTCTGACTATTCGTGTATTATAATTCGACACTTATGTTTCTTTCCAATGTAATATACAGTCACCACAGGACACACGATTTAGTAGGCGTCCTTGTCGTATAATCACAAACTCTGCATGCCACAAAACGACTCTCATGCATACTGTATATTGAATCTACCTCCCATTGAAAACAAGGCATACACAATCACGTAATATCCCATACATATAAACTTTTTCTTCGTGTATAACTTGTGCATAAAATCATGGCGCCATCGTAATCACTATATACATGGCTATACGTTACAACTCATTCGCCTCGTGAGTCAATGCAGTATTCAAATATTCCGCTCAAATAGTTTTATAAACAACCTCTGTGACGTGAACAACAGGGTTTTCGGTTGGCAATTCTCATTAGACCGATTCTTACAATATGTTTCTATCATACGCC
This sequence comes from Diadema setosum, assembly GCF_964275005.1. Lineage (NCBI taxonomy): Eukaryota > Metazoa > Echinodermata > Echinoidea > Diadematoida > Diadematidae > Diadema > Diadema setosum. The sequence goes on from NC_092696.1 coordinate 480,634, forward strand.
CCTGTTCTTGTACCAATAGTTTCACCCGGCCCATTTAGGCATGTAACTTTACTATGTACACGTACCATACACGTTTTGTTTCATCCATCGCAGCATTCTGAAAAGTGCCTGTGGCCGGCAAGAAAAAAATGGACTTGTAAAGGCGTGTTAACAGCAAACTTATGGGCGAATATCATCCTTTTGAAATTATTCTATATCGACACCCAAGGAACTGGTGATGATGGTTGGTATGTGACAACGTTGATAGACCAGTGCGTAAGGTTGAGTCTATAATATCAAGCTATTATTGGTCGCTGAGACTTCATCGCGTTTTCTTCATCCAATGGGATATTGGATTTAGCATCAGCGAGAGTTGCTATTAATTCGGACCAAACGTTAGGTTTTGTAATATTAACTGTACGATTTGAATTACTTGTTCTGTTATACGTAGAAGTAACGATGTTGTCACACACACTATACACACATGCAGAGAAAAAACAACTATCCGCCCTCGAAGTGACTCTCGTTTCCCCGTCGAATCGTACTAGCCAGTGGTTAACCTAGCCAAAAATGGCTCAACGATCACTTTTTGCTCACTATTCTAAAGTCAGCGACACGCGTCTACCACGATATGATACCCTTTATTTCTTGGCGACCTCAAGACCTAAGTACGTGCATATTGCACAGCGTTTAGGAAAACAATGGCATCCTCTTCATATTGCAGAGCGCTTGACTCAACCTTGACATCGCTATGACATTGCACCACATATTGAAATGAATGACGTCATTTTTAAAAGTTGTGGCATGTGTCGGATGAAAATGGGGTGGGCTTGTGCTCTTCATCAACTAGTCATCCCGACACTTATCTGTATTTGCATATTGATACCATCATCTGCCCAAACTTCCCTCTTGGTAAACCAAAGATTCTTTGAAGAGCCACCAAGAAAGAACGAATAACGATGAACTATCGTGGCATGCTATTATTGCAGGGCAAGACAAATGGTAAGTTCTATGTTTAAATAATCCTGTAAGAAATTCCCCGGTAGTCATTGTATAAAGGTTGTAGGCTCGTGTTCACTATCAACTCGTCATTGGGATATACATGCGTCTATATCTATTTATTGATACCATCATCGGCAGCTTGTGGGCTCCCCTATCGATCATCTCACTTGTACATACGACGCTTACTTGTCCAGTAAATTGACTGATATAGCTAGAAAGTGGCCAATGCAGCCGACAACACAGTCACATCGATGAAATAATAAAGCCTTGCTCTCTCTGAGCTATTTCTCCGTGCCTCTTAATATTTGTGATTGCACCATCTGTACGCAACGCAACACCTGCAAAATGTCCCCAGGAAGTGAACAAACGGGTAATTTTCCCTATCAAACATTGCCATGACATCAGTTTCCCCATTGGCTCACGGTCAAAGCTCATAATAGCAGCGGCACGCGACCGGTGTAACGATTGACCTGTTGACCCACCTCCTCTCCCTCATTTCTCGGTTGCCATTTGACCTCAGCGGCACGCGACTTGGGGGCAGAGGTTTCCGTATTATGGAGCTTCCGTTGTAGCTTCATATCCTCATTGAAAAAAAAAAAAAAAATGTCCCCTCTCTCGTTCACTTATTGCTCGCTCTCTTCAATTCACTTTCCCATCAGGCAGTATGTAAGGGCGTTTCTGCGAGCCACGACACTATCCACGATCAAACTAAGTGATGGCATTATGTTGCGCCATGTGTGGATGATGTCCTTTTATTCTACGTTATGTCTTGGAATCGTTCAGATTATGCAGATTATGTCAAAGGTCATGTCTTGTTTCTGGTCATGCACACATTTTCAGCTAGCTAGCGCGCACTCGACCTCCCAAATCCACACGTACATTAGGGTACTAGTAATTCGTGTTTGTGAACATACACACGACACTACATAGTATGTCGTTTCGTGTTCAATGTGGCGTTTACAGTGTGACAGCATTGTTTTCCATCGTGCTGTGCATTGTATTGTTTCATTAGCAAGCCGTGTATACAAAGCTGATATAGGTTTACAATGTACTTGATCGCTTTGATGCTTCCTCCTTCTTCGTCTTCCTCTAATGTCTAGCTCTTAACTCTTCCAGTAAAGTCCGATAGTGATACAGTCCGCCTCTTGCTTGATTTTTTCGTATTTTTTGCTTTTCTCGTCAAGTGCTGGGTTTACAATGTGCAGGAGAAATCCGTTGACGTTTTGTATTGTTGAAATTTGAGGGAATTTTGCAAATGGCTGGAGCGTGGACCAAAGACGAAGAGAGATTGTTACTTCAATTACGTAGTGAGCGAGGCAGCAGTGAACGAAGAACTGAGCGGGACGTCGGCTGACGCTGGCACCGCGTACGAGTCCCTCCTCCGATAACTTGCTGAACATGGAATCGAAAAAAACCAAATCGCAGATGCACAACAAACTCAAGTACATAAGATCACCCACGTTGCGAGCAGAAAACCCGTCTAGGGGAAAGTTTCACCGAGAGCAGCGTGAAATGACGGCACTGAAACTTTCACCGAGAGGTTCCCCGGTGAATTCACCGGGGAACCTCTCGGTGGTTCACCGAGACGGGCAGCGGGAAAGGGGTAATACTCTTCTTCCCGGACCTAGTGGACTACCTTCGCGACGAGGACCGTCGGAAACTCAACGCCTAACTCTCTCGGGCTTTGGTAAGCCAAAGGCTCTTTTGAGAGCCACTAGACATAAACACAAACAGACAAACAAACCGAATAATGGGTCGATACGCTCTCATGGTATGTATGAAATTATATAAAATTCCAGCAGGGAATACACCGACAGAAATTTCCCGGTAGTCGTTGTAGAACTGTCGTAAGCGTTCGTGCTCATGATCACACTCACACATCTATCTAGGGCCTATATTTATTGATACCATCGCCATCTTACGCACACCATCATCGTACTCGCTATTCTGTTATAGGTTAGATCCTACTACACGCGTCCGCAGCAGCGATTGACCGACGATTGGACCTCAATGGTATTGACCGTTATACTCCCTTTTGATAATCGCTTATACTTACATAAAAAACAATAAAAATATATTTCTAAGCGCTTCGCGATACTCGCCATTGCGCCACCAGTACGCAACGCGACTTCAATCTTCCCAGAAGTAAACAAACCGGTATTTTCCACCATGACCTCAGTTACTCCCGATGACTCACGGTCTAAGTTCAGACGGTGCAACGATTGACCTCTTGACTCTTGACATAGACGACACGCGACCGTCCCAGTTCCGTAGCAGGCACAGCTGACCTCGTTACCAATCCTCTCTCCTTCTCTCTCTCCCTCTCCCCTCGCACCGAGACCGAAGCAGACCCAGCCAACCTCGTTAAAAAAAAGTTTTGGTACCTCAAAAGCTTCCCTGAATTTCCTTGTCTTGGTTTGTGTTTCAGGTTAAAGTACGTTGTCTGTGAGAATTACTCGCCCCAAAGTGCTCTCATGTCTTGTAATCATGCAATAATGGTTTTGTACCAGAGCCGACGCTGTCCAGCGTCGATAAATATTGTACGAAACCACTGACTGCGACCAGCAGCGTGCAGCCCATTGTACGCATAGCTAACTGCGACCAGCAGCCCCATACGCACAGCGTAATGGGGCTTCGCATTGTAGCATTCAGGATCATGACAGAATTACTAAGTAGTATCGCGGGTAAATGTCAACTTAAAATCCAAAAATTTCTTTGATTTGAAGACTTACCAATTAAGTTGAAGTATTGAAAACAGGCTTCGAACAACGTTTGGTTCTGCCAATAGTCCCTTTCTGTTCGAATTGATGACTGAATGTGACTCGGTCGAGAGGACCTTGGGAGAGCTACATACACTGGATACCATGGCCAGCGCATGCGCACACACACATCTTATCCGTTCATGGATTTGAAATTTGTGTGCATGCGATGTGTTCGCATGCACTGGCTGTAGTATTCAGTGTACTGTATGTAGCTCTCCTAAGGTCCTGTCGACCGAGTCACATTCAGTCATCAATTCGAACAGAAAGGGACTATAGGCAGAACCAAACGTTGCCCGAAGCCTGTTTTCAATACTTCAAGTTAATTGGTAAGTCTTCAAATTGAAGAATTTATGGGATTTTAAGTTGACATTTACCCTGCGATACTAAATCTGTCATGATCCTCAATGCTACAATGCGAAGCCCGATTACGCTATGCGTATGGGACTGCTCTGCCCCCCCCCCCCCCCCACGGAAAAAAGCAATAACTGACATTTTTATGAATGTTTACTTTTTTGCAAAAATGGATAGTTTACCCAATGCTCTCCAATGTTAATAGGTCAGTTTTGCAAAAACAAAAATGAAAGTGACCAAAAATGCAATTTTTCACTTTTGCAAAAAGCAGTAACTGCATCCAGTTGATTCAACTTTGCAAGTTTCCCCACGGAAGAAAGCAGTAACTAACAAAGCCCACGGAAGAAAGCAGTAACTAACAATTTAGTCTCATCATTCAGACTCTGTATAGTCCTTCCTGTATATTTTTTTCCGTAATACCATTTATTTTTTTCTACTAATTTTTTTTTTAAACAATGTAAACAGCAGTTTCTTCCATAATTTAGGGGAGTAGATATAAAAAGATTGTTTCACCAGTAACTTGACTCTGCCCGCAGGGAATCATATGACAAGTTGTAGAAAAAGCTTCTTTCTGGAGACTAGCAAACCTGGCAGACTCGGCGCGCTCAGAGTGCAGAATACGCGTGCAGCTAGCTGCATGCGCATAAATTCTGCAGCATACCGTAACTAGCTAAACATTGCATCACATCACACTCAGTCATCACTTGCACAGTATTGCAGATCTGGTACAGTCTGAGTGATCATGCCAGTGCTAACCATGCTGTCACACAGTTTCTGCGGTCCAGGCATGCCTGTAAATCTATCATGAATTGCAGAGGAAAAGTCATGGTAGCCATGGCTTTGGCCAGAACCAGAAAATCTAGGTGAGCTGAAAATATGAAGAGAGATGAGCACTAGTATCAATACACTAACGTTAGTCTAACGTTAGATGTAGGCCTTAAAGTTAGGTCTACCAGATCTAACGTTACAGAGTAGATCTAGAGTCTAATCTATTGTTAACTGCTTAGTGTTAGACAAAATGTCAGTAGGCCTAATCTAACGTAATAGATCTAGGTCTAGCACTAACATTGGGCATAGATCTGTAGTCTAGCTTAAGTGTAACGTCAGAGTTCGACTAGGATCTAAGACGAAGAGACTTGAGTTTAACGGTTATTGTCTAGTCAAGGTCATGTGTTAGGGGCCAGGCCGGGCACTTCAAAGTTCAACTTCAATTACCTTATTTTTACACAGAATGCCATTCAATCGACAAGACCTAGTCTAGGTCTAGCGTTAGGTCCTAGATCTTATAGATCTAGACTAACCAGAAAGTAGAAGAACTTTATATCTGGTGGTGGTAACAATTCTCCTCCTATGGTCTCCTATGGTCATGTGGCATGTGCAGTTACTGCTTTTTTCCATGGGGAGAACAGCAGACTCCTGGCCGTCTGCAGTTACTGCTTTTTTCCGTGGGGAAACTACCCAGAATCAAGGGTGAGCCACCGCAGTAACTGCATTTTCCTAAATAACATTTAAAAAATAACGCAAACATATTTTTTTCCTAGGTATTGTTAGACAACTAGGTATGGTGCATAATCATACCACAAAATTATTTTTGAATGTTCCTGTGTTTTTAAAGAATCTGCAAAAAACACAAAATCGCATTTATCTCAGCTCAGCAGCTATGCAGTTACTGCTTTCTTCCGTGGGGGGGGGGGGGGGGGGCAGTGCTGGTCGCTATGCGTAAGGGGCTGCTGATCGCAGTTAATTGCATGATTACTAAGACATGAGAGCACTTTGGGGCGAGTAAGTCTCACAGTGTTAGTTATATGAAAGGTACTTTAACCTGAGACACAAACTAAGACAAGGAAATTCAAGGACACTTTTGAGGTACCAAAACTTTTTATTATCTTTAATGGCTTTTGACCTCTTTCTCTCTCACTCTCACTCACATCGCTCACTCTCTTCAATGCACCGGCTATAAGGATGCTGCTATATCCTCATCATATCATCAAACGGCGCTGCTGAGAGCTACCCTATCACCCCGAATTGTTGGTCCTCATGTTGTCACTATGTATGCCCACGCCCGTCACGCTATGTTGCGCCATGTGGTGATGCAGCGTCATTCCAGCCACGTTGCACTTATCGATTATCTCATCCCCCAAAACACCCACGTAATTGATCATTATGATCTCATACTATGTCACGACATGTTGCGACATGTGCGGATATCTATCATTAATATTTTCTTGCGCCATGCGTTGCAATCGATGAGTTCATGATATAAACGCGGCCATGATGTCACCCTGTATGGTGCAATCGATGAGGTCATCTGTTACACAAGAAATGATGTCATCATTTACCTAATATAGCCCCTGTTACGTAATACAACTGATGGTGCAATCAATTGCGCAATTTTTCTCGACTTACTACCACCCCAATCTACTTGCGTAACGTAGGGTTAATGGGAAAACAGAAGATAGCCGATAGGTGGGGTAGGGATGTTTATGTTGTAGTGGGGCAGCCCAACGTAGATATACCGGTGTATCAAGTAAGATCAGAAACGGGGGGAAAGAGGATGCAAATGCTCCATAGAAATTTATTAATGCTTTGTAATTTTATTCCTAAGGTGACCCGGGCCGTCGGCCCCAAGCGAAAACAAAATGTCAGCTCCCCTCCCCCAAGTGAAATTGAAGTAGTAGATGATGAACCCCAGGATGTAGGGCTGGGTGAGGCCGTCGCTTGGCGTGTAGAGCCGAATGTAACCGGTGAAATTAATCGAACAATTGATAATGAGTCGCAGGATAATGTTAGGGAATTGGACCCATCCATGGATAATGCAACAACAGAGGCTAGGGAAGGAGATAGTAATGATAGGGAAGAATGTATTGAATTTGAAGAGGTATTAGATACCAAACCGTGTAACGAAGAAGTTGAGGAACAAGTCGAAGCCCCAGGGGACGTACCTGCCCCTCGGGACGAGCCAGAAGCCGCCTCGTTAGAGGAAGATCCTCCTTTGAGGAGATCACAAAGGTGCTCCCGCGCTCCCGAGAGGTTAGTCTGGTTTCCAGACCCTTTGCCAACTGGACTCCGCGGCGACGAAGTCGCCGCCCCGCGACGAAGTCACCGCCTTTGCCGAAGGCAAATCAACTTAAACTATACTACTTTTCGACGTTGAGGGCGTCAATATCATGGATAGCGAAATAGTATGGGCAGAGGGTCTGGAAGCCAGACTACCGAGAGGTTGGCGTATTCCCAAGTACAGAGAGGTATTGTACAGCCATTTGTGGAGACCTTAAGTAGGTCCACTATTGTTCATGTTTTGTGTATAGTTTTGTTAGTGAAGTGTATTTTTGCTTTCTTGTCTGTAACAGAAAGTATTGTTGTATTAATTTTAGTGTTGCTTTGTAATGATAATGTGAGAAGAGTTGCAAAGCACTATATTGTGGAGTGTTTACGTTTCATTATGCTCCAATTGGAGGAAGATGCGGAGTCTCCACAGAGGGGACGCCCTAGAGAATAAGCAGATTTGTGATTTCCATAAATCAATACAGTAATTCCAAGATAGGCGAATGGCCAAAATTCAGCCTGCTGGCTCTGCTGCTTTATGTTTTGTGTTTTATAATGTAATGTTTGGATAGTGTTGTGTTTTGTGCTACGGAGTGGTCGGTTGATGTGCTATCTCTTTTAAATCGACTTGGTCATTAAGCTGACGGAGTTGGAATTAGCATATATTTTTTTTTGTACCTTTGCAAGGACTAAGGAGATTTGTACTGACAAGTCAATGTGACAATTCTGAATAGGAAATTGGCCAATTTTAGCCTACCAGTTTTGCTGCCCTTACGTTCGCATAGGGAATATTGTTAATTTGTTCATGGATATGTGCCTTAGGGGCGGTCACTGATGTTCCACATCACATAATCGATTGGTCATCGAGTTGACGGTGTAGTGAAGGAGGATAGTATTCTTTTTGTAATGAAGCAACGATTAATGAGATGTGCTTCGGCAAATCAATGTGATGTTATTATGTAGGAAGGATGGTCAGAATTTAGCCCACCAAGTCATCATTTTCAGTCGACGTTATTTGATATTGTGAGTGATATTACGAATGATATGTGCTTATTTGATTGTATTCACGAGCATCAACCAGTGCATGTAAATAGTCGTAGCGGTAAGAGATTCGGAAAACGCTTTGGTTTATCATGTGGTTGCCTCTTTGTGGGAGGCTTCGTAGTCAGAACGTTGTGCCTCCGTTTGTATAGTGTATAATGTCATGAGTATTCAGCTTAGCAGTTATGGTGTTGTTTGAAATTTACGTGGTAATGTGATTAGGGTTTGATGTTATGCATATATATTGTAACTATTTTCGCGGACAGTGGCTGGCGATATGACAGTGTTGGTTCACTACAAGCATTCCTGGTTAAAGGGTAGGGAAAACAAACCGGGCTGAATGAATAAAGGGAATAAAAGGGAAGGAATAAGGTTCAGACAGCGGGCTTAGGGCATGGTAGGACAGTGTAGGGAATCAGACAAAGGGAATAAAGAGGAAGGACATTTAATAGACATCAGGTGATTTTCTAAAGGACAAAGAAATAGATAGGACTGACAGGATGTTAGGAGTATAAAATGAAGAGTTTGTTTGCAAAAACCGATAAGTCCATATTTGCCAAATGGAGATATTTGCGATTAAAGGTCAAGAAAAATAAAGAGAATAATAAGAAAATTTTTGCTTCTTTTGACCATAACTTCAATAATGTACCTTTATAATATGTAGTGACCAATATATCATTTAAAAGGTATTATTTTGTACTTTATGACAGAGACCGTACTTCAAAATCTTCAAAAATGGACTTATCGGTTTTTGCGAACAAACTCTTGATATGTTTGACAAGGAGTTGAGGTGTTTAACGAGAATATTGTGGTAGTGTGAGTTAAATCGGGAATCCTGCTGGAGGAGTAAGTTAAAGGGCTCGTAGCGAAGCTGGGTTTTGTTTTATAAATATTAGGAGGAAGGGACAGTGTCAGGTTGGGTTCGAGACGCAGGTAGGTTACGCAGGTGAGAGGAGAGGGTCAAGTTGGGGACAGGTAAGCGGATTGGTCGAAAGAGGGTTGTCAATAATTCAGGTGGGGGAAATTAATTAAAATGATTGGATAATGGAATTGTAGGAGGGATTTAAGGGTTAGTTTAAAAGGGCATGCATTGTAGGGAGAAGACAGATTTTTCAGGAGAATTTCTTGCACACTCCGAGAGATTTCTGCACACAATTTGGAGAGAACTTCTGCGAGCATTCTTCGCAAGAACTTTTGCCGGTTCGGGAGAGAACTTTGTCAGATAGTTTAAATTTTAGCGAAGATGAAGTCCGCAGAGTAGCAGAATTGAAGATGTAGCCCGTTGGCATAAATTTCTTTTTGAACGTTGGTGGGGAAAGACCGGGTTTGGCAGCACACAGGTGGACTGAATTGCATTATAGTGGTGTGTCGTCCTGAACAATGATTGATTTCTGCCAGACCATTTGTTAATAAATATAGTGCCGTGGGCCGAACTTTAAAGGGAAGATAAACCCCAAGAGCAATGTGGATTGAGTGAAAGCAGCAACATTAGTAGAACACATCAGTGAAAGTTTGAAGAAAATCGGACAATCGATGCAAAAGTTATGAATTTTTAAAGTTTTGGTGTTGGAACCGCTGGACGAGGAGACTACTAGAGGTTATGACGTATGAGTGGACAACAATACCAAGAAAATATAAAGAAAATTCTACAAAAATCCATTTTTCATGAAAATTACAAATTCCATCAACTTGATATTGACATATGTTAGGGGTAGCAATTATTCCCCCTGCTTTCTGAAAGAGGTTGGTCCATTGCTCTTTCATAATTCTAAAAAAGTTAATTTTTGTTGAATTTCCTTTATATTTTCTTTGTATTGTTGTCCACTCATACGTCATATCCTCTGGTAGTCTCCTCATCCAGCGGTTTCAACACCAAAACTTTAAAAATTCATAACTTTTGCATCGATTGCCCGATTTTCCTCAAACTTTCACTGATGTGTTCTACTAATGTTGCTGCTTTCACTTAATCCACATTGCTTTTTGGGTTTACCTTCCCTTTAACTTCTGACGTGGGATTATCCCATTTGAAAACAAACCAAAAAAAAAATATATATATATCATTGCATTAATATCGGCATATTGCATGACATGCAAACCCACAACTTCCTTGTGAGAACTGAGGAGAGCTTAACAGTATTCTATCTTTTATGATTTGTGTATTAATAATTTTATCAAACGCTTGCTCGCTCCGCTTCGGAAATATTGTAATATCGACTTTAACCATGGTTCATAGACAATGTTGGAAACGTCAAATACCATAATACTCATACCAGTATGCCTGATATGACACTCGCCAATCAGCACCGTAGAATTAACCTATATATATACATCACACACACACAATACAAATGTATTTTCTGTACTGAATGCGGCACCGAGCCGTTTCGTGTTTGGCACCCTCAACCTAAAGTAGGGAATAATACCAGAATCAAGATTCTGCGGGTATTTTTTGTTCTACTTGTTAAAATCATGGCGAGGTCGGGCTGTATGCTAACCAGTTAATGTGATGCTATGACAAATGATTTTCATTGACAAGGGAAACTTTCGTTGCTTTTTCTCCATTCATTTAAATTGTTGTGTTCCTTATCTCCCTCCCCCCCCCCATGCCGTAAAATTTATAGAGGTGACATTTTCTCCTCTAAGGTTGTCTCGTACTTATTCATGACATGATGAGAATAAAAGATATTATAATAATATTATAGTATTACTTACAACTAATCGTCAGGAAGGTGGAATTGTCAAAATTCTCGTGATTCTTCAGCTCAACCTGACAATAGTAACGACCCTCATCTGCCACCTCCAAGTCGCTGATGACGAGGCTGAAGTTCTTGTCGATGTCGAACCGTTCCTCCAAGCTCTGAAATTCCCCATCAGCGAATCCAGCCTTGATCGCCCTCTGCTGCTGACCTGAGATTATCTCCTTTGCCCACTGCACGACAAGAGGCTCCTCCTGGATAACACACCTCAATCGGATGTCGTCTCCTCTCCATCCTTGAACGTTGGGGGCAGTGCTTACCACTGACGCTACACAACGGAAATTTGAGCAAAGTCAACCCGTGTCAGTTTATGCCTGCATGAAGCTACATACACACATAATGCACATCCCAGTGTGCTCTCGTCGCATGCATCCTTATACAAAATATACCTGTCTTCATGACCCATTTTCGCCACCAAAGAGATCGCAGTATGATTTATGTTAATGATGCGCCATTCTTTTCAGCATAACGTGGAAAAATCATTTCACTCAATCTGCGTTTTACGCTTTCGATAAAGTTTTTTAGTTCTTCCGCTGAAGTATAAAATTATCCGCAGATGAAAGATTTCTTTTTCACATACGTGTTTGTAATGTAAAGCCGTGATTAAGCTATTTTAACAAACAATGCCATTTTTAGTAATGTGAGAGAAGAGACAATAACAGGCAATTCTAATACCATCAAAACAACCAATATGCTGACCTTTAAACTTTCGATAAACTGTGTTTCTCCCTCCTTATCTCGAATCGACGATTATTCAGAAAACATTTACAATATGATCTTATGCTCTTTCCATAATGTGAATTAAGCCAATGATGTCCTGAATGGGAATTAAGAATGTCGACCAGAAATGTTCCGACTTGAGCAAAATGGTAATGGGAGGTGAATTCAAACTGAAATCATCAACGTCGTTATTCTCCTTTGAAGAACAACAACGAGTGCTGCCATGGAAGTTCATTGATATGATCCTCTTCAGTCCCTTCGTACAGGTCTATATTCACAGATCAAAATACAAATGTAGATCTGATTCCTCAGGGATTTGCGATATTTAAAATGTATTGAGCATGTAGATGTACATAAGTTTGTCGTCCCACTCGTAAAGATGATCCCTTGTAAAGCATTCAAGGAACACCTTTATTGGCCAAGTTGATTTTGTGCGCACAAACATAGGAAAGAGTTTAAATACGATACTCTGGTATACATGGGCCTACGTTCAGGGGTGCACGTCACGAGGTCGACATCCACGAGTCATACAGTTCACGAGCGCGAAATCACATACACAATCATGCGGCTAGTGTGTGTATGTGTGTGTGTGTGTGTGTGTGTGTGTGTGTGTTTGTGTGCATGCAGTGTGTGCAGTGTGTGTCCTTTCTTCAGTAAAAGCACTGAGGTATCATATCATTTACATTTATTTTGGAAGTGCATCAAAGTGAAGGAATTGTGGCAAATTATCATTCCCAGTGTGAATTGAATTTAGAAATTAGAAGAACGGGAAAATATGAATTGGGATGTTGTTCATACAGGACCTCTACCTCCGGAAACTCGGTAAAATGAAAGGATGGAATACAATATGATTAGATATACTTTATATTTAGCAAGCTCAGTAGGGGACGTAGCAAAGTTTAATGATGTTGTGAAGTATTTTAGGATGTATAAAGAAGAAGAAAACAATATATATAGCGATTAAAAGAGGAACAGTTGGAATACATTTGTTTAAGTTGGAATATGATGCATGCCGAGGATGAGATGTGATTTTCTTTTTCTGTCTTGATTTTGCAGATTGTCGGTTTTTTTTCTCTCTTTATTGCTTCTATTATTACCACATCACTTCCACATTATGATTAGGATGTGTTGTGGTGTGTGTGTTGTGTGTGTGTGTGTGAATGTGTTTCCCGCAAATGGCCTCGATTTTTTTTTCTTTTGATGAAATGAAATATGCCCCGTTCGTTTTAAGAAAACTATCTATCATGTCCCCGTTTTGCGGGGATATATATATGTCTGTTAAAAATAAATATCAAAAAGCTTATTTCGTTTCTTTGGTGAAAACAGTTACAATGTAAGTTTGAAATTATTTTGCACAATGTCTATATCACTGCATTTTTTCTTTATATACTATTGTAGTGTAAGATTGACATTATTTTGTACAATGTTGTGTATAATGCAGTTTGACTTTGCATGATGTTTTGTTTTTGTTCCTGTAAAAATAAATTTTGCGATATGAAATTGAAGGAAATTCGAATAAAGAAGCAAAAAAGTGTATGCAGTGTGTGTGTTTGTGTGTGTGTGTGTTTGTGCGAGCAGGTGTCATCTCCCCGCTAGAGGTGCGAGTGTAACTGATTGTATGTGTTTTTTTCCCCTATCCATCTACCCCAAAAAGCATTTTTGTTTTGCTTCCATTAGGTTCCCCTCACATAACCTTACCCATCTAATAATATGAATGTAACTCATTTTAGGGTGTTTCACAATTATTTGGTGTCATGTAATATTATAATGGTCTTCATTTTATAGTGAATTTATCAATTACATGTAACTTTTCAAATACAAAATGAAATCAAAAGATAAACAAAGATCCTGCAGCTGTGCGGTCTACAAGCTACATAGGCAAATAAGGCCCACTGGCTAAGTACAAACCAAAATAAAGGTCATAAGCTTGACACTACAAAAGAAGAAGAAGCAGAAGCAGAAGAAGAAGAAGAAGAAATACACGAGGTTAAAATGATATCATGCGGCATAATTTACGTAGTGTCGAGATCATGCACCTTTTTTTTCAATCTAAAAAAAAAATCGAGCTCATAAGCCTAGTGTCAAGCTTACAGGCTTTATTTTCTGAGTTTCAAGCTCATATATCGGTCTGTTTTACTGACGGGATGCTCGTCATTCCAAAATACAGAAATTCCCTTTACCTAAACGTTAATTAATTCGAACATTGTCGAAAGTGAAATAGGCTAATTAGTCAATCCAAACATTTTACACCGTTGTTCGTTTTCTTAAGGTTCCAAAGGTTCTGAAACCAAATACGTTATTGTACATTTTAGCTAATCAAGAAATGAAGGAATGTTTGTTATCAAAAAGTTTCAAAAGTGACATCAGGTTGGCTATTTTTGATAACCTAAAAAGAATAAGCGTACTACCAGGAACTGTTGGCGTTACGAACCCTATTTTGTTTTCGGATAAAGGATCTATCAACCTCCGGATAACCAGTCCTTTTTTTTCTTTTTTCTTTTTTCATTTTCGGGTTAAAGCACGTTCGAAACAGCAAGCCTTGTTTCAATTTCGGATATACAAACCTTTGGAATAATGAACCTTGTTTTTGTTTCAGTTAAAGGAACCTTCGGAGTAGCGACCCTTATTTCATTTTCGGGTCAACGAACCTTCGGGAAATAATGTTTACCGTTTTGATGTGCAGACTCTATGGCTCGTGGGTTGCAAGGTTCGTTACAGTGTAAACTTTAAGACTTATGGACATTTTTTTCAAAGTATAGCTCGCGGGCTTTATAAATATGACTTGTGGATGTCTAGCTCTTGTGATGAACTCTTCCTTTTCTCCTTGAAGTTTACGTTGGAGTGGTGACTATAAACAGATATTCATACGTCGTGATTAGGCGTTTTCACATCAGTCCGATAAAAATCCAAGCTCGAGATATTTTTCGCAGAAAATAGTCAGCAAAATAGCGCGCTATTTCGAAACATCGGGCTGATGTGAAAACGCCTATTGATTACTTTTCACAGTCACGACAGACCATACACCGTGGTTACATACCAGGCATTGTCTGATTTTGTTACGTCTCTTGTTGGCTGTATCAGTTTCTATACACACTTTTTATTGGTAGGCCCAATACCACGCTCAAATGAGCGCAGGGCGTTAGAAATAAAGGTATACACGTACCTTTTCCACTGTGGCCACGGAGCACAGTAGCAGCCAATGTTAATAGGAGAACGAGGTCGTATCTTCTATCCATCACAGGTAGTCAGAGACTGAGATATTCCATCAAGAATAAGTTGAATAAAGCTGCTTTGATCCTAAAATCCGAAGAGACTGTCAAGTAATCACAATGACCATTACTTTACGAAAAAAACAACGATATTTGAACACATCCTACGCTTCAGATAAGACCAAATTCTGCAATGAAATGAGTGCGTGGAAGTACACCTGACGCTTCTACACAGGGCGCATGGCGTTTCCTTGCTGATATTATATTGTATGTTAAAGTCTGTACTTTTCGGCGATTATCTAGCATACAGCAATTATGGTTGACACAGTTCATAGGAGACATACAATCCAAGTTCAACGAGGTACATTTGTATAGATTTACCCGTGCATGACAATGACTTTATTCAATGCATGCACATTCTTTTTCCCACCCCCAAAGGCAGACGTAACGTACATACATGGGTGCTAGACCCGTACACACAGTCTTCAATTTAGCGCACGGCATTCAGAGCCATTTCAGTTATCAAAGCTGGTTATGATGAATAGAGGGATGCCGGTTCAAACACTAACAGTGGAATTGTCATGAATATTCGCCTATGTTGGCCTACTCGCACTGTGTACGGCTTCACATACCTAGTGATATAAAAATAACTCGTCTACATGCAAATCATTAATTCGCGCTGTACGACACGCAATGTGTCACCATCCTCACCAGTCCCACTAATTAACTGATACATTTTATGGGAATAATGATATCACATGATTTTTAATTTTGCTCCCCAATTCAAATGGCTTTTAATTGTCAGTTGAGATAACTGCTACAGCGCGAGGCAACGCGTTTTCTGCGTGTTCTCGTATGAAGACCTGCAAAATGGGAGGAACAGCCATGATAACTTTCAATTTATTTATTTATTTATTTATTCACAACATCTTTTAACAGGGACATTCCGTTCAGTTCTGCTGACAGCCAGCAGACCTGCTTTTCAAGGAAACCCTGTATACAATGATACAAATGCATACGTAAACTTTCAGGTAAAAACAAACAGTAGGTGACCTACACAAAAACAAACAAACAAACGAATTATATACAGTATTTACAAGTACATTCACAAATGGTACAGAGGGGTACCAGTGTATTACAATAACATGTGGTTACATATATCAACTCAACTCAATGTATAATCAAATGAGCAAAAGACAAACAAACATTATTTTCTACCATGCTTCACAACCTAAGATCATATAGTATGTAGCAATGGTCGGCAGTGTTTCTTGAAAAGAGGCAATGAACTCAGCGTCTGGACGGGAAGGGGTAACTTATTAAAGAGCATTGGACCATAATAAGAAAAGCTACGTTTTTTGTACTCAGTGTTAACCTGAGGAACAAACAGTGGACTGTTGGTAGCATACCGTGTTACATAATAAACGGGTCGCTGTGTGATCAGGCGATTCAAGTAAGGCGGTGCAAACCTGTTCAAAATTTTAAAGACCATGAGACAATGCTGGTATTTTATCCTGTCTGCAATATTTTGCCAATGTAGTGTTGGAATATACAGTGATACAGATTCATGTTGCTTTATATTAAAAATTATACGAATATATTTATTTTGCATTATTTGTAATTTCTTAATATGTGATTTGGAACATGAACCCCAGCTGGTGGAACAATAATCTATGTGGGGTAAAACTAATGAGTAATACAAATTGATAATCGTATTACCTAATAGAAAACATTTCACTCTTCGTACACTTCCAATTGCACAATTTTTATGCAAATATCATCAACATGTTTCGACCAGTTTAAAGTAGGTTCCAGAATAACTCCTAAATACTTAAATTCATTTACCTGTTCAATATACTGACCATCGTACATTACAGAAATTTTACAATTTTGCAATTTCTTTCTTGAACCAAACACCATTACTTTGGTCTTCTTTGCATTTAACATCATCTTGTTTACTTTCATCCACTGAGAAATTTTATCAAGCTGTAGTTGCATTTCCTCTTGTAATAACTGGATATTCTTATTTCTACAAAATATCACTGTTATCATCTGCATAAAGAGACAGTTTAACATTCAATGATACATCTATATTACACAGGTCATTTATATAAATACAAAACAACAATGGACCCAGTGTTGAACCCTGGGGTACTCCAGATTTGACCGTTAGGCATTCACTGAGAACACCATTTATAGAAACACACTGTTGTCTATTGTTTAGATAATTTGTGAACCACTGTAGTTCTTTGGAAAATACGCCATATTTTTCAAGTTTATGAATAAAAAAAAAATCATGTGGGACCAGGTCAAAGGCTTTTCGTAAATCCAAAAATAGACTTCCAGTGCAGTAACCAGTACATCGATTTTCTAATAGGTATTCGTTGATGTCACATAATGTTGTTGAAGTTGAATGGAATTTTCTGAAACCAAATTGGAATTGATTTAAGAGTGAGTGATCTATGAAATATGTATACAATTGATTATGGATAGCTTTTTCGAATATCTTGGCTACAACAGGCAATAGCGATATTGGTCTGTAATTATTCAAATCAGTTTTACATTTACTTTTATAAATAGGAACAATTTTAGCAGTTTTGAAATCAGCTGGTATTATCGCTGTGGCGAGAGATTTGTTAAAAAGAACAGACAGTGGTTCACAAATGTGATCAGCTGCTAATTTCAGTAGTCTTGGATGCATACCTAGAATTCCCATGGATTTACTAGAATCTATATTTTTCAATTCCTTTCTAACATATTCAGAATCTATTTCAGAAAATTCAAAACATGTATGCGTTACATCATCAATATATGAACAGTGAGTCATTTCATCAGTACGAATATCTACATCATCATTCATATTACACACTTCATTGAAAATTTCATTGAATGTATCTGCCAAATCTTTTTCATTTTTCAGTAACTCACCATCAATGAGATTGCTAAACTGATTTCCTTTTTTATTGTTAGGCAATAATTCCTTCAGCACTTTCCAAGTTTTCCTCATATCATTATTACATACATTTAAAACGTTATTATAATGCTTTTTCTTCAATTTCTTATTCAAATTATTAGCTTGATTTCTATAATGTTTAAATAAATTCCAGTGTTTCTCTCGGAATCATCAGTCTCATAATACTGAGTGGTTTTCCGCTTTGCAGTTGAAAGCTTATCAAACTGTTTTTTGTGGAAATCACGTTCCTTTGCCAATTGTAGATATTCTTTTGTAATCCAGGGTGCACCTTTAACTTTCCTTCTGACTTTCACAAAAGGAGCATGGTTATCACATGTCGTCGGTGTTACCACGAACCGACGCTATTTCGTTTTTGAGCGAAAATGCAATTCTGAGAAAATCGCGTTTAAAGATCTCACAAGTTTTAGACAACGTTTTCAATGACTTTTCCTGTCTTGTGTGTGAAAATTTTGACAGGGTGATGAGAGTGGAAGTTGTTCTTCCTATCCATAGCGTAATTTTAGTGTGAATTCAAAAGAATTACGATATTTCTGTCTTCAAACTCACTGCGTCGGTTCGTAAATCCATCGTTTCTTGCGCGCACCATAGGTTATGTACTTAAGCGCGGGTCTCACGAACCGACGTAAGTTGTATTACGCCGGTTCGTGAGACCCGCGCTGTAGGGCCTGCACAATAGGTAACGTGCAATACGCGTGTATTTACGAACCGTCGCTATTTCATTTTCGTATGTGTTTACATACAAATACTATTAGGGCTATACCTGCTTATCAACAATAACCTTATTAATTGAAATTAATTGTCATGTAATGATTATTGTGATGATTATAATACATTAGGTGATAATTAAGATGATAATATAAGCCAGTTTCTCTTAATTGTTCTAAAAAGCGTGTTGTCCTTGTTTTCATCTTCATTTAGCATTGTTATTAGAGCTGTCGTTGATCGCTCCAAAGATTTCTTTGCCCTCCCCCCTCCTTTTTTGTGTGGATATATTATTCAACACTTTTGCATGTGGACATTTATCATTTGGTAATTAATATGTACTCGGTATACTGTGTTTCATATTTTTTTTTACTTTTTACTGTTTTATTTTTTTACTTTTTTAACTTACTTTCTTTATTTTTCACATAATTTTTAATTCAAATTCAGTTCACTTCTTTCATAATAATTATGAATGTTTGTTCTAAGATGAAGGATACCGCTAAATATAGGGAAAAAGATGTGCCAGTCAGTAATGATTACTTGCATTTACTCATCTTTCATACTCATGCACTCTGTTATTTCTTTCTCTGAAATAATCTATTAATTTCTTTATTTCTTATTATTCCACATTATTTGTGACTTTTACTTTGTCACAATTTTTATCGGTGTCATTATTGTCATTTGGCTTGCATGCGAATTCACTCATAATTCCTCATTTTCCATCTTTCTCTTTCCTGCTCAACAGATTCTTTGATAGCTGCACTTGATCATATAAAAACATAAAACTCATCCTGCATGCACTCTTCGAAACTGATAAACTCCTAAAAATACATAAATATCAAAATTATCAGAATTTCAAGCTTCATTTTAAATATATAACAATGGTCATGTTTTATTATGCTTTTTGCAGCAATATATTGAAGAGGTACATTATGTAATCGAAGAAACATAGGTTCTCAATAAAGTATCAAATTTGAATTATTCAGAGATGAGTAATGACAATGGGAAGGATAACAATTGTGGAAGAGCTCCATAAATCAATAAATATCTAATGGCAAATGGAGATGGAATCAATATTAAAGAATATGCGTAATTCAAGTTCATTATGACATCAGTTCTTGTGTGTTCACAAAAAGAGAAACACAGTTCGAACATGCGCACCAAATCTTACAATTTACATTTACATCTATAGATTGCGGACGGAACATATACAAAAGAAAGAATAACATTCTCAAATTAATATATCAAGCATAATTATGTATATGAACATAAAAAGATGTTGCTGCATATGCATGAAGCTTGTGAGTGCTGCAACACACATTATGCTCAGATGGAAACTTGATGTATATCATACAAAAGAGAAGAGGTACTGCATGTACATGTAGTTACACTATTCACAGGACAGTAGAGAAAAAGCAAGAGAGAGAGAAGGAAATGGGTGTCTAAAATAGGTCGATGTAAGGAGTGCCAAGCCGATTAAGTCTCTAATAGTTATACATATATGAAAAGGAAACAAATTAATCACAACATAAATGATCGTGCTCATATTAACCAATAATTAGCATCTAAAAATGTGTGTAGAAAGCCCATAATATCAGCCTTTCGCCCCGTAGGCTTGTTACATATGAGAAAAGAGAAATTTTGGCCGACCCCCCCCCCCTCCGAATCCTTAATCCACCAGTACTATAAACACATGTGCTAGCAAATTCACAAGAGGGGTGGGGAAATTCGGCCAAAATTGTGTGTGGTTAAGATAATTAAAAAGAAAGGTCATCGGCAAAACTACGGGGTGGATGCAGACGAATTTTCATGTGATGACTAAAAAAAAAAAAAATGCAGCCAAAGGGGGGGGGGGGGGAAAGGACGGTGGAGAGGGGCCAAGGCTAATTTGACTCCCCTCCCCCCCCCCCCAAAAAAAAAAAAAAAAAAAAAAAAAAAAAAACACGCCACTGTTTTACAGCACCTTTAAAGGACTCTTAATTTTCTTTTGTAAAAAACGAACGTCTCGAAGTAAAGAATTCCATATTGTAGGCGAAATGTAGACCGATACAGTGTATGAAGTGTACATCCCAAGCTATTAAAGAAAAAAAAACAGATTATGAATATTATTTAAAGTAAGAATTTCAGTGCGTTTAATCATCTTTAGTCGAGTTGCAAATGACATGTGCATATTTAATAAGAGCAGTTAACTTCGAAGCGCCCCCAAGCCCTTCTATATTTAATCATTCATGTCTAAAGGTAGTGCTAGGGCATCCCGGTGGTCTAGTGGTTATGGCGCTGGTCTAGTAATCCGGAGGTCGTGGGTACGAATCCCGCTTGGGCTGCCTGTGATTTTTTTTTTTTTTTCACAGCAGCCCACAAACTGCACACTGCAGTTGCATGTGTTACTACGGATGGAGACAAATGAATAATCTATTATTTTAATATACAATGTTTGACATCCTTTTTGTAATCACTTTCTTTAATTGTACATTTAGAGACATAATGAATTATTATTAAAAGAAATCATATTTCTGTATTTTGTTGTGAGTTTGCATGGGAGCATACACGTATCATAATTTACAATTTTAGTTAAATAAAGAACATCTCATAACAGAACTGTCTAGTGATGGTTGAATGATTATGTCAATTTGTTATAAGTCCTATCATTTATATGGAGTGCATTTCCCATGTTTATAAGAATCATACGTAACACATTCAAAGTGGGTTGAAGACAACAAAATAATAAATAAAAGAATAAAGGAGAATAGAATGAATTACAGTTTGAGGTGAGTTTGGCATGTCATTAACTGGATTAATATTATCATCTAGCAGAGATGCATATTTGATTATTTGTTGCATTAATTTCATTAAAATACATACATGTATAACATGTCTCAATCAACATTCAGAATGTTTGCAAAATGTAGATGAACATGTATCATGAACATGGTTGAAGATGAAGCTGGGACTTTTTGTTAATGGGTCTAAGCTACCATTTGTGATTCTCATAAATCTGTTTTCTGTGAAAATTCGTACAGCGAGCGAAAAGTTTCTGATATACACATTTTGACAGTGTGACACATTTGGTTATGCCCCCGACAATTTAGATTGACTCTCGCAATTATCACCGTTTACGAAAAATAAATCAGTGAAGGGCATGTTAATCCTCAGTCGATAACTATTACAACTATGCAATGATTATTCAACCATCTAACTTCATCTGATTACAGCATCATCTGAATATTGCCAATGTGCACTTAGAAATTTATCAAGATGTATCACAAGGTTATGATTACCACACAAAACCTTCAAGATTTATTATCATGAAATACATACCAATGAACACTTAAAGAAAATCTAACATTCCATATCCACATGAAGCTTGCCTTGATATAAATGTCTCTCAGTAGTGTTATTAAGGTGTAGCAAAATTGTAATTACGACATCACAGAATGGAATGCATGTTTTCACCTTCAATCTTAGAATCTTCTTTCATGTTTCCACTTTACAATCACATTTTAATGTAGATATACCGTCCTTATGTTGTCGCCCTTCATCCCAAGTTCTCCCTTCTATCCTATCTGTAGATTGTCTTCTTTCCTAAGCCATTGTATTCACATTCCTTGATGATAAGCACGATGCTGTACTTTTTTTCTTCTCTGAAACAGTCCAGCTCTTCGCTACTGCATGGCATCAGTCATGTGAAAGAAAAGACAGAAATTAAGAACTTTCGATTAAAATCAAACATCATGATACAAGATACAACTTTCATTTTGAGAAAAAGAAATCAGCCAACTAAGCTGTAGTTGAAATCATTTTGCTCTATTTATATTAAACATAAAACAAAATGGTATACAGGATCAAAGAATGTCAAAAAATACTGCTGTTCGTCTTTGATGCATATTCAAATTGTCTCGCCTTTTACATATTTTAATGATGCAAGATCTTATGTCTAGCACTTAGTAAGTCTCATGTAGAAATTAAATTATCATTCACATGAATTAATCTACATGTCCTTGTAAATAAGGCATTGCTTTGAAAAAGCTGAATATTACTAACTGCATTTGGGAAACAGTCTACGACAATCAAACTTCTTTATTATCAGAGACTTTAACATCTTGATTAGACCTAGACTCTAATTACCATTGTATTCACATCCGTTGATGATGTACACGACCCTGTACTTTTTCTTTTCTTTTCTGAGACAGTCCAGTTCTTCGCAACTACATGGCACCAGTCATCTGAAAGAAAAGAAAGAAATTAAGAACTTTTGATTAAAATCAAACATCATGGTAAAAGATACAACTTTAATTTTGAGAAGAAAAAAAATCAGCCAACAAAACTGAAGTTGAAATTATTTTGCTCTATTTATATTAAACATAAAACAAAATGGTAGGCCTATGCAGGATCAAAGAATGTCAAAATATACTGCTGTTCGTCTTTGATCCATATTCAAATTGTCTCGTCATTTACACATTTTAATGATGCAAGATCTTATGTCTAGCACTTAGTAAGTCTCATGTAGAAATTGAATTATCATTCACATGAATATAAATCTACATGTACTTGTAAACAAGGCATTGCATTGAAGTAGCTGAATATTACTACCTGCATTTGGGAAACAGTCTACGACAATCAAACCTGTTTCTTATCAGAGACTGTATCATCTTAATTAGACCTAGACTCTACATTATCATTCAGCTTTTAAAGGTATTAACCATTCACCTATAAAACAGTGGCATTGTCATGTGCATCATATTTCTTTGATACTGCACATATTTTCATGAAGTCTGTGCAAGAATGCAAATGAAACACGTCTGCTATTTGGTATTTATCAAAAAAAAAAATCACTAACCCGAAGTCCTTGGCCTTAGGAATAACACGTGGCGAGTTAGCAGGAATTGACATTAAAATAGAATAAGAATAGATCTACTAAATAGGCCTTTGCCTCATGAATGTCTGGTCTAATTATAGACTAAGTGAAGTCTAGACCTTTCACTTTTAAGTTACACAGATTTCATATTACTTAGATCTAGACTACATCTAAATCTAGACATCTAATACTATTAGATCTTGGCAACTTTTGTCTTTGTGACACGAAATTAACACGTCACGGATGATATTTCGGCGATGTCCAACAGGATGACAGTACCACTATTACTAAATCAGTAAGTTGACATAGATAACTAACATCAACTTGTTAAAGTACGTTAGAGATGGCACCATATACAATAACCGGTGACACTGACACTGACAGATCTAGCGACTACGTTTAGACTAACGTTAAAGAGTGAGACTCGCCATCTCAGTAAGTCGGCCAAAGACAAAGTCAATACAGGGCTAAGTCAGTGTTACTGTTATGTTAGGCCTAACAAACGTTAACGGTTACTCGGTAAGGTTAGGTTTACCAGGACTCAAGAGTCCTGGTTAAATCAGTCGAGGGACATTTCTTAGGAAGTCCTTCGATTCCAAGAATAAAAAGAGTGAAAGAACAAAGGGAAAAAAGGAAAGAAGAAAGGACAAAAGATTATGTTTGGCTGCTGTGGAAATCGACAGCGCCACTGTATCACTATCAATCAAGCGTAAATATATAAACGCCATTTGGTTGGGCCACATTCACAAGTTTTAGGGGAAAAAAAGCCCCACCGCTGTGCTTAGGTACTCCACTCGAACTAACGTTAGACATACACTACACACAGTACGGTACTAGGGCTGAATTCACAAGTATACTTTAACACTGCACTGTACAGGAAAGCCACCTAACCTGTAGAGTACTCGTAGTGTTTAGGTAGTATCACTAGACCACATACTGTCATAGATGACATCTACACCAACGCTGCACACTGGCACTGGTCCGACGGTCCCTGACCAGGAAAAATCACTGTTGGACACTGACCAGTAACTTTTTCAGGAATGGACCAGTAAAGATTGGGGGAAAAAATGGGTGGACTCTACCTACTATTACCACTAGTCTAGATGTAGATCTAGAGCTAGACTACCGGTATGGCTCTGAACTGTGTTAATTTGACTTGGTCTTAGACTAGGCCTACTTAGACTTCAGCTGATCTTAGTTTTAGTAACTGGTATTACAAGTCTTAACTTAGACTTAATAGTTAGACTTGAAAGTAAAAGTCTAACATGTCTAACTTTATTCTTTACTCTTCCTTTGAGTTTTACTGTTAGACTTTTTATTTATT
Source organism: Diadema setosum (assembly GCF_964275005.1). Taxonomy (NCBI): domain Eukaryota; kingdom Metazoa; phylum Echinodermata; class Echinoidea; order Diadematoida; family Diadematidae; genus Diadema; species Diadema setosum. Next base: position 505,354 of record NC_092696.1, read on the forward strand.
TTTTTGTTTAGTACGCCTACTTTGTCAATCTCATGATTTCATTTTCAACTCAAAAGTCAAGGCTTTTAGTGTCTTCGAGACTTTGAAATCTTGCAATCTGCATGTCTTGCACACAGACGTTACGACTACAGTACTCAGTAGTCTCAGAAGTAACGACATAAGTTGAAAAGAAACAATAAATAATATGATTTGGGATCTAATTTGAAATTGGATGGCGTTTACAGACTAGGCTTCATAAGCATCACGCGATTGAATACATGGGACTACACACTACCGCAATTAATGGTTATGGTAGTCCAACTGAAACTGTTATTTTGAGCATGATTTTAATAGGATTATAGCTTACCATTCACTTCACTCGTGGACAGTGGGCTGGCTTAGGCCGTCATTCATCTTTCAGAAGGTTTGGTTCTCACTCTGAGATCTGGATTAGGGCCAAAACCTAATTCTAGGCCAGTAAGTTGAACAAAGCTCAAAGTAATGCAACTGCGACGGTTCGTAAAACCCGCATTGCTCTTCACCGTAGCAATTCGGGTTTCACGAACCGGCGTATCTTTCGTGCGTCGGTTCGTGAAACTCCTTTTTCTCAATTTCTCGATATTTCGAGTACCGTCGTTTTTTTCTTTCTTTGATAAAATTAAGAATAATTAATTTTGTGATCTAAAATTTTGGGATTTGGTAGAGTTTTGAAAGCACTTTCATTTGGTACCAATATCTCGATTTTGAAAATTTTGACCAAAATCGAAATAGCGTCAGTTCGTGAAAACGCCGACGATGTATCTAAGAATATCTTTTTAAATTCATTCCACATTTGGTCAACATCTTTTGAATACAACACACTCCATTCAATGCTATTTAGGTCTTCAAGAAATCTTTCCTCTTGGAAAGTCTTAAATGATCTATATGTGCATGCTTTCGGACATGATTTTGCTGTAATGGCTTTAAGAATAAGATAAATCAAAGAATGGTCACTGAGTCCCACTGATTGTACACCGGAGGGTAGGTCGCCACATGAATCAGAAACTAAAATCAAATCAATAAGTGTACTGCTGTGCGGAGTCACACGGGTGGGAGACGTTATTACTTGAGACATCTGAAACAGACTACAGAGTTCATTGATCCTTTTTGAATGTATATTGTGGGTTAACATATTACAATTGAAGTCTCCCATAACAATAACATTATTCGATATAGAGAACACTTGTTCTAACCTTTCTTCTAATACATTCAAAACATCTGAACTATCATTTGGTCTTCTGTAAAATATTCCAATAAGATATGGTGAATGGTTTGGTTGTATTAATACCATCCATAGACATTCTATGAGGTCATTTTCCAGATCAAATCGCCTAATATATTTGATACCCTCTTTGATGTAGCAAGCCACTCCACCACCAGCAGATTTTCTATCGCTTCTTTCAAGATTATAATTTGGTATTTCGAACAATGAAGCAGATGATCTATCGTCGAGCCATGTTTCAGACAGTGAGAGCATGTCATATGGGTACATTTTTAAAAACACTTCTACTGCTTCCTTTTTATTATTTAAGCTTCTGATGTTAAGATGACTCAATTTAAGTCCCTTACTAGTCGGGAAAGTAAATGTATCTTCATTATTGACATCAGAAGATCTCAAAGAAAGGTAAGTATCAGCATTATTTTCACATATATTTGAGTCGTCATAGAATGGGAGTTCTCGCATTAAATAGTTGGGGCATTGCCAATTCGTAAACTTTTCATTAGAGTTATACAGTTTCTTAGTAACTCTCGCACATATAATGTGCGTCCACTGGTTGCACAGGGTACAGCATAAAGCTGATTGATTTTTCTTCACAGATTTTTTACAGCACGTGCATGGATAGTTAACTACCATTTTTTACACGGATCATCACGATAGAAACACAGCAATTTTTATGTGCGTTATCTGAAATAATCCGGGAAATATTGTCACGTCATACAACATATATATATATATATATATATATATATATATATATATATATATATTATGTGTGTGTGTGTGTGTGTGTGTGTGTGTGTGTGTGTGGTGTATGTGTGTATATAATAAGCTATCTCCGTTGTCCTTATTTCAAACTTTTTTTTGTGTGTAATTTAGCACCAACTGATTTCAAGTTTTGGATTATGGCTGGTGCAAGTGTCGATGTAACTGACACTAGCACTGGCATCAAACTTGAAATCTCCCGATGAGTATACGATGTTACAAAAACAGAAAATCAAAAAGGTTCCACATAATAATGATCGATGCAGTTGTTTATTACGACATCGATTGTTTTAGATTGTTCTTTAGCCTTGCGTCAAGAAGGGGAAATACAAATGGTTGTCGAAATCAATTTACAAACGCTTAGACAGATTATGTTTATGTGGCTATGTTTTTTGGGTTTTTTTTTACAAGACATTTGAAAATCGTTATGTAATAAAAAAAAAATCTTTTTCATTAGACAGAGTGTGTGAAAATGTTTCGTGGATGATTATCTGTAACTTTCCCAAGTAAGATTGCATTGATTGATCATAAATCAAAACAAAAATCCTGAAAAAAAAAAGTGTTTGCAGCTGAGCATGTCTATAGGTAGGTGATACGCCCTCCCTCTAACTTTATAGGTGTCCAATACTTATAGTGTGGAAGTTTCCAAGCGAAAATTGTGTGAAATTATAAGGCACGAAAGTAAAGTCTTGGCCTTTGTATAAGTAGCGCGATGATAACATACATAATAATATTTTCTTTACACAATGATATTTTACATAATGTGGACTGTGTTTACATGCAGACTTTGAAGAGACTTAATCAATCATACATCCTAACCAGTCAGCATCAATCACAATATGTGACCCTGCACCTCAAAACAAACAAAAAGTCGCCAGACATGAATTTTTAGTTAAGACCATATTCTGAAAGAGCAGACTTTAAGCTTTAAAATGAAGTAAAATTCAAATCAAATGGACTCTCCTAACCTATCTAAATATTGGAAAGAAAGCACAAACTCAGGAAAAGTGTGAACTGAGAAAAGAGGCTCTGAAGTACAGTGTCTATTCAAGCGCTTAATCTTACCAAACCGTGCTGGCTGTGCGATGAATGGGACAAAAAACAGGAAGTAAACCACCAGAGTAACAACAATGAAGGGATTATTAGATTAAACTGAAATTAAGCATGCCTCATTAACAGAATCTGACCATAATTAATTTAAACTTTCAAAGCAGTAGCATTATCCTTTCAAAAGTTATTAGAGTTGAAAGTGAAGAGTGTGGGCAAGGATTTTCAGAAATGAAAAAGGGATTCTAGAGAAGCACCTAATCACACTATTCTACCAAAAAAATGTTCGAGATAAACTGCTAAAAAAAAAACACACACACTTTCCTGCCCGTTTTATGATACCAAATTTTAGCATAAAGTAAAACAAGACCCGTTCATTCAGAAAATATGAAAAAGTCAAGTTCGGCTAGGTTGACCCATTTCACTTATTTTCAGTCCTCACACAAAATCAGTGTGTGCGACTTTATGTTCGTTTTGAGGTGCACGGTCACATATAACCTTTGCTTACAACTGACCTTTATGGAATAGCGCCTGTCTGTGGTCATGTGATCACACAACAAGCACGAAGTTATTAATGGGTTTATTTCTTCATTCCATTTTCGTTCAATATGACGTATTTAGAAAAAAAAATATTGATGCCTAACTGAGAGAACAGACAGACAGAGGGAGATCTTATGTGATAAAGAAATACAACATGACAAAAATCTAAAATGAATTAGACTAAAAAGTGTTCATGAAACATTACAACAGTCTCAATTGTGGTGTTTGGAAAACAGGAACAGGTATATAAACGAAATATATAACATAGTGTATTTTAGATACATACGGAAAACTTTGTCCATAAGAGGACATGTCAATTTGACTCCACAGGATAAGCTTTATCACCTCTAAATGTAAAAACAAGACTAAATGTGCAAATTGCCCTACATTCACGTAAGATAAGCACTGGATTGATCAGTGTTTTAGAAGTAGCCATGAAAAAAAAAAAATCATGGACGTACGTACTCGAGCAGGATTCGAACCTACGACCTCCTGATCTCCCCGGACATGCGTCATTCTCCACTAGACAACTGAGCTTATTTACCTCGACGTAGGGCAATATTTGTCAATCAGTCGCATAAGAAAACCTCTCGACGGAAGAATTTCATGAATTTGAAGATTAAATGTAATATTTACCCCAAATGTAATAACCTTTCATCCCGCATGCAGGGGCGACATTATGTGCAATTAAAAGTATCATTTTGGTTCAAATCTACATTTTGGGTTTAAGAACTGTCACGTTCAGTATGGATGTCACATTTAGCATAACCACTAGAGTTAAAAGTTATATGGCCTTCATTCACGGGTTACGCTATTACACTTAGGGTTGTTAATGCTATTAGGGTTGTTGACGCTAGTACACTTAGGGTTGACATATCAGAATCAGAATCAGATAAACAATTTGGGTCAATAGTTTCTTTCAGGGTCGATGTTACATTACGCGTTTACCGTAAGTATATCTATGATCGATATCATATCTATGGTTCAAAGCTATTAAACCTACTGCAGCGTTGACTTTAGTTATTGTATTTGCTTCGTTTATCACATTATCGCCCGAATTCACTGAGGTGGTACAAATGAAACCATGGTTTAAATTATGGACAAAAACCATGGAGCACCAAGTGTCGCATGGCATATTTCGTTACAAAATCAGTCATTTCGTCGATGAAATGATTATTTTGTAACGAAATGACAACATTTTGTAACTAAATGAAGATTTCGGCCACAAAATGATAATTTCGTTAACGAAACGGTAATTTTGTCGACGAAAAGACCAATTTCGTAACGAAATATTCCGTGCCACACTTGGCGCTTCATGATTTTTGTCCATGGTTTTAAACCATGGTTTCATTTGTACCACCTTCGTGAATTCGGGCCTTTAGGGTTACAATTCTTACATTTTGTACGGTTTAGAGTTGTTACATTTAGAGTCGGTATTACACCAGGCGTTTTTTCTACACTGGAGGGTAATGCACATGTCAGATATGACACAGGTGATTAGGGGTATGATTATGAATTCCACTCCCATGACTTATATCTGTACAAGAGATTAAGTATAACAACTACGAATAACAAAGGGAAAATAGCTTGTATATACGCATATGCATACACAAACACATTGGCAAAAAAAAAAAAAGTCATTAAGATTGCAAACTCATTACAATTACAAAGCCGTCGATTTTTTCCACATCCCAATTGATAATATTATTATCAATTGGGATGTGGAAAAAATCGACGGCTTTAAAAAGAAGGATAGAAAACTAAGCATTTTGCTTCAAGTAAGGTCACAGAAAGAGAGAGAGAGGGGGGGGGGGGAACGGGGATGATAATGAGAAGGTTGTCGATAATGATTGTCATGAGGAGGTCTACTGGAGGAAGAAGAAAATGATCGGGAAAAGTTGTCATTAATTTCGAGTATAGTTACAAGTTATATCCATTTCCATTTGCATAAAGTCAGGATGTTGACAACCCCAAGCCATCCAACCCAGTGTCATGTTTACGGAAACTTTATAGCAGTACAGCCATTAGCAACGACCGTCCTCTGACGACAATTATGATGCAAGGTCCTTAACGAAGCTTCTCAAAGTTTGACTGGGAAATAATTGTTGAATTTGATGACACCTCCATCAACAATTCAGGGTTAGCCCTCTCTGCACATGGCATGCCCCACCGGGATGTCAATCGGGTTGTTTGTAGCGGATTTCCACATTATTTGTTTATTCTATTTTTTCCAAATCATAATCGTGACCATCTGTCAAGTCATTTAAATCATTAGTAACTAGCAAACAAAATAAACCCAAACAAAGAAATAATAGTGTCTCTTCTCACTTCTTGGTTTCTTTGTTTGTTTACTAACTTACTAGGAGTTTACTTGGATTACTTATTCTGTGTTCTTTTGTTGTGGTTGTTGTTGCTGCTGTTGCTGTTGTTTTTCCTGCAACACTTTCAGAAGGGATTGACACAAGTCAACAATTAGACAATTTCGACGACGTGCTACATGCCCTGACGGGAAATTCACTGCAGGAACTGGATAGCGCCATCTATCGCTTCATACCGGTAAAGTGTCCGATCAGAAGCTGCAACCTGCTACACCATGAACTTAGAAAACAATGCGCGAGATTGGCATTGTTTCGATATCCAACAATATGCATGCACATAGATTTCCCAACTTTTTTTTTCCTTGGAAAGAGTGAAAAAATGATAAGCTTCTTTTCTGGTTTGCAGGCTCCAGTAAGGATATATTGCATTAAAGGTGTTACGGTTTGAGGTCATAGCTATAACAAAGAAATCATGAAAAGAAAGATGAAATGTAGTTTATAAAAGCTATGAACAATGTTTGAATGAAATATATTTGTAAAAGGAAGACAGAGAATAGAAAGACAGGGAAAGAGCAAAATGAGGTGGGATAAAGAGGAAGGGAGTATAGAAGAGAGGAGAAGAAAGAGATAAGAAACAGAGACAGAATGGGAGGCTCTGTGGCAGACAGCCAAGAAGAAGGAAACAGACGAAAATCGGAATTGAATGGAGGGATAATTAAAGAATAAAAGAGTATTATTAGAAGGAGAGAAAAGAAGAGAACAGAAGAATGAGAGAAATTTGCACAAACTAAAGGGTGTGTACACTTCTGGTTGAGGTGAGGATTTAGCCTTTCACGTTTTGCGAGATATTCAGAAACTAAGCTATGAAATTATCGTCAAAGAGGTAAATTTATTTGATGAAAGTCGGATTTCCATTGGCTGAGATATCCCAAAACAAGGGGTATAAAAGAAATCCTAATATAAGCATTTCCTGTCGTCTTTTATTATTATTAATTTCTTTTGATATATCAGCGATTAAAAAAGCAATTTTCATCGAATAAATCCTTTTTTAAGATCACATGCTCTTTCATATTTCATTAGATGTTTCTAATTATCTCACTTAGGAATGTTCCAAACATGAATCCCTATCTCAGCCAGTACTGTAAAGTCCCTTTCAATAGGAATTATATGCTTTGGAATAAAGACATTTTAGTGATTACTAGTAAACCTGTTCATGTACAATTATACAATTTCAATTTTGAAAGCAATAAATTCCTTTAAAAGACAGAGGACCCTGGGTGACGAAACTTCAAAACCCAATATTTATATTCCACGGTTATGTCATTAATTTATGAGTATTATATTTTGTACACAAACAGTATGTTTAGATCATTTATTTTGTGACATAATTTCATGATAGTGTGACACAAGTCTGTTACATATTTTGTCTGTAATTTGTGTCTCCTTATTCCAGGGGACAGCCTTGGAGTTGCATGTTACATTGTTTCCTGACATTAAAAAAAAATGTTGAAGTACTTTGTACATGTATATCTTCATGTTTGTGTGTGCTGTGTAAAGATATGTGTGTATACGATACAGAGTATTCAGGCATCAAAAATCACTAGTCTATACATTGTATAAGACCTAAAAAAAGCATCAGTCATAAATGGCATTTACAAAGGCATACACGCACACACACATGCACACATAAAGACACATCATACATACCATACATGTCTGCTGCACTACTTTTTCATATTTCAGCAACATACATAGAAAATCGAATCAGCATGACCTAGATTTTGACATAGATATATTTTGTTTTTATTTTGATTATATGAAATATTCACTCAAATTTCAAAGACTATGCATGTAAAAGTGTACAATCAATATACTAGAAACATATCACTTGACACAGTAGTAAAAATAACGTGATTGTCAAATAAAATTTATATCAATTTCCTACAGTCCTCACAAGTATCATAAATCACTGGTTCGTCTTTTTGTTTCATAGCCAAGCTCTTTTTACTTAAATGCATCAAGAATCTCCCACAATCATTGTACAACTTTGTACAGTTATACTGTTTCTTATAGAAGTGCTATAGTGTTCTATAGGGATGTTATTCCACTTTCAAAGGAGTGAGCCCATCCCCGAAGCTGGATCCGAAACTATCAAAATGGAAGGCATCCATGTGACCTTCAAGAAACAGAAAGAGTGTCCACTCTCCTGGCTCATTAGTGCATGCTAATAGATAAGACGGCATAGATAAGATGTTCAAATATCATTACAATATGAAGTATAATACACTGTAGGCGACAATAAGACCGTGTCAATGCGGTATCTATAACTGTGAGTTAAAACTGGCACATTTTAAAGCATATTTGCCTCACCACAACAATGTTCATTTTCTGAACACACGGCAGCCATTCATGTCGAAAGACAATCTGAAGCAGCAATAATGTTATCATATTTTTGTTTCATGCATATACGGCTCTATCTTGCAACGAAATGAATCATACCACACTTAAAACAATTATTTGTTCCAGATTTATTTTTATTACTTTTATACGAATATTTGTCCGGGTGTCATTCGAGGACTTTAGTCAGTTATGAAAATATTCCCGGTCCTATGTGCCAAACAAATGCTGTTCCGAAGATCCTATGTGCAGTGTGATACTAGTATATAATCGTTATGTTCTACCCTCGTTATTCAACGTCGCCAGCAAGTATTACTCTCTTTTTTCTTTCAATTTTAACACAAAATTCCTATCTTCAACAATAATTCGAATATCTCTTTTCAGTTGAAGTCACAATACTGTACAAAACCAACAACAACATCACAACAAAGAATATAGAGTCAATAATGAACTAGACTTGGAATTTGTCAAGACTGACAAATTAGGTGATCCGATTTTTTTTTTAATCAATGATTCGAGTCCTGATCGCAATAGGCATGACCATATAGGTTTCATCTGTGTCTAGAGACATTGGCCGTGTGATATTTGGATTCTCATTTAGAAAAGAGAGTCAGATCTGCCATCTTTGGTACCAAATTCGGTATACACTATAACGAAGATACAGAATGAAGTATATTTGACCATTGACCCAACTTTGCACAGCCAAGATGGCATCTGAGCAAAAAGTGGTTATTTTGTGAAATGATTCTTGTAACATTGTCTTTGCGTGTGCAAAATATGGGAAAGATAGGACATGTATTCACCAAGATACAAGATGATACATTAATGACCTTTGACCCTAATTTACATACCCGAGATGACGTCTGATCAAGTAGTTGTTATTTTATGAAATAATGTACGTGACATGAACTAAACATGTGCAAAATATTGGGCTGATAGGGCTTGTTTTTCTTGAGTTATTGTAAAGAAAGTTGCAAACAGAAAGGAATATCTCAATACATCGAAGATAAGCTTTAATTTCAACCAAGTTTTTGGACGTGATCCCGACACCGTATAAAAAAACGAAGGGCACACTTACGATAGCGCAAAGTCTCAGCTACAACATATCAAAATCTGGGAGAAATTCACCGAAGCATAAGTGAGCTAGTGTTCGAAAAAGACAGTCATGTCAATTTTCATTTCCAGAAAAACTGCACTCCCATAGAGATAACACGTAAACTGGTCAAGTTTGACAAGATTACATTCAATCCATTTTAACGAGGTGATGCCGTCATCCAATCAAGATGTTGTTATTACATTTATGAAAGAGCATTTAATAAGCTACAACATACTGAAATCTGGGTGAAAATTGGCAAAGGATAAGTGAGATAGGCTCGAGTGAACTTGAAATTTGATGACGTCATTTTGAAAATTTACTTTTTTAATTTCATTAAGAAATTTGATATCTTTTAATCATTTTTCCAGAATCGCCAACCCATGAACTGACATGTACAACTCATCAGCTTTCAGAATATGTAAAGAAAATGGGGGGTCACCGTCCATCCTGACGAAAAAAATCGGATTCAAAATTGGCGTTTTTTTGGCATTGTTAGACTGTATATCGCCATTGACGCGCGCGCGGAATTTCAACTTTGACGGGTCCGTATGACGTCATATTGAGTCGGATTGACTTGAAACTTGGTATAAATATTCCTTGACATTTCAGTCATCCGATAAGTGTGAAAAAATGGGAAATTTCTATTGCATATGAGCTGTGCGTGCGTATATGTGCGCGCGCGTACGCGTCCGTCCAATTTTTTCAATTTTTCAAAAAATGCTCCAAATGGTCTGAAACGTGTGCAAAAAAAATTTGAGCTCGATTTGAGCATACAAATTTTTCAACGCGCGCGTACGCGCACGTATTAAGAGAAAATATGAAATTTGAGAATATGAGTAGAATGCGCATAACTTGAAATACATGTGACGTAAATTTCATTGAAAAATTCTATTCCATTAATGAGATATGATTGAGAATGTGTTTTCATATAATGACGTCATAGTGACGTCACGGTCGACTGATCACTATGATACATTAGATTTGTCGTCTTTGGGACATGATACATATATGGTATGAGTTTGAAATTGATACTCTGAAAACTTTCTGAGTAAGTAGATACACAACTTTTGTCCAGAAATAAAGAAAGAAGAAGAAGAAGAAGAAGAAGAAGAACTAGACTTGGAATTTGTCAACACTGACAAATTAGGTGATCCGATCTGTTCGTAAATCAACGATTTGAGTTTCCTGATCCCAATAGGCATGACCATACCAGTTTCATCTGTGTTTAGTGGACATTGGCCGTGTGATGTTTGGATTCTCATTTAGAAAAGGTAGTCAGACCTGACATCTATGGTACACAATTCCGTATACACTAACGAAAATACAGAATGAAGTATATTTGACCTTTGAACCCAATTTGCACAGACAAGATGGCATCTGAGCAAAAAGTGGTTATTTTTTGAAATGATCCTTGTAACATGGTCTTTACGTGTGCAAAATATGGGAAAGGTAGGACATGTATTCACCAAGATACAGGATGATACATTTATGACCTTTGACCCTAATTTACATACCCAAGATGACGTCTGAGCAAGTAGTTGTTATTTTATGAAATAATGTACGTGACATGAACTAAACATGTGCAAAATATGGGGGTGAGAAGGTCTGTTTTTCTTCAGTTATTGCAAAGAAAGTTGCAGAAAGAAAGAAGTATCTCAATACATCGAAGATAAGCTTTAATTTCAACCACGTTTTTTGACGTGATCCCGACATCGTATGAAAAATGAAGGGCACATTTTCGATAGCCCAAAGTCTCAGCTACAACATATTAAAATCTGGGAGAAATTCACCGAAGCATAAGTGAGCTAGTGCTCCATAAAGACAATCATGTCAATTTTCACATCTACAAAAATTCCCTCCCATAGAGATAACACGTCATAACGAAGATAAAGAAAGAAGTACATATGACCTTTGACCCCACTTTGCACAGCCAAGATGGCATCTGAGCAAAAAGTGGTTATTTTGTGAAATGATCCTTGTAACATGGTCTTTACGTGTGCAAAATATGGAAAAGATAAGACATGTATTCACCAAGATACAAGATGATACATTTATGACTTTTGACCCTAATTTACATACCCAAGATGACGTCTGATCAAGTAGTTGTTATTTTATGAAATAATGTACGTGACATGAACTAAACATGTGCAAAATGTGGGGATGATAGGGGGTGTTTTTCTTGAGTTATTGCAGAGAAAGTTGCAGAAAGAAAGAAATATCTCAATACATCGAAGATAAGTTTGATTTCAACCAAGTTTTTTGACGTGATCTCGGCGTCGTATGAAAAAATAGAGCGAACCTTGACGACAGCTCAAAGTCTCAGCTACAACATACTAAAATCTGGGAGAAATTCACCGAAGAGTAAGTGAGCTAGTGCTCGATAAAGACCGTCATGTCAATTTTCATTTCCAGAAAAATTCCCTCCCATAGAGATAACAAGTAAACTGGTTAAATTTGACAAGGTTACATTATATCCATTTTCACGAGGTGAAGACATCATCCGATTAAATTTTTGATAAATGGAACTTAAAGAGTATTAAATTGGCTACAACATACTAAAATCTGGAAGAAATTCACCGAAGGGTAAGTGAGCTAGTCGTAGATAAAGACAATCATGTCAATTTTCACATCTAGAAAAATTCCCTCCCATAGAGATAACACGTCATAATGAAGATAAAGAAAGAAGTACATATGACCTTTGACCCTACTTTGCACAGACAAGATGGCGTCTGAGCAAAAAGTGGTTATTTTGTGAAATGATTCTTGTAACATGGTCTTTACGTATGCAAAATACGGGAAAGATAAGACATGTATTCACCAAGATACAGGATGAAACATTTTTGACCTTTGACCCTAATTTACATACCCAAGAAGGTGCCCGATCAAGTAGTTGTTATTTTATGAAATAATGTACGTGACATAAACTAAACATGTGCAAAATATTGGGCTGATAGAGCTTGTTTTTCTTGAGTTATTGCAAAGAAAGTTGCAGAAAGAAAGGAATATGAAAATACATGGAAGATAAGCTTTAATTTCAACCAAGTTTTTGGGCATGATGCCGACTCCGTATGAAAAAACGAAGGTCACATTCAGGATAGCCCAAAGTCTCAGCTACAACATACTAAAATATGGGAGAAATTCACCGAAGCATAAGTGAGCTAGTGCTCGATAAAGATAGTCATGTCAGTTTTCATTTCCAGAAAAACTGCACTCCCATAGAGATAACACGTAAACTGGTCAAATTTAACAATGTTACTTTTAATCCCTTGTTACGAGGTGATGCCGTCATCCAATCAAATTGTTGTTATTATATATCTGAAAGCCCATTTAATAAGCTACAACATATTGAAATTTGGACGAAAATCAACTAAAAAATAAGTGAGATATGCTTGAATGAACTTGAAATTTGATGACGTCATTTTGAAAATTTACTTTTTTAACTTTATTAAGAAATTTCATATATTTTAATCATTTTTCCAGCATTGCCAACCCATGAAATGACATGTACAACTCATCAGCTTTCAGAATATGTAAAGAAAATGGGGGGTCACCGTCCATCCTGACGAGTAAAATCGGATTTAAAATTGGCAGTTTTTTGGCATTGTTGCACTGTATATCGCCATTGACGCGCGCGCGGAATTTCAACTTTGACGGGCCCGTATGACGTTATATTGAGTCGGATTGACTTGAAACTTGGTATAAATATTTCTTGACATTTCAGACATCCGATCAAAGTGAAAAAACTGGAAATTTCAATTGCATATGAGCTGTGCGTGCGTATATGCGCGCGCGCGTACGCGTCCGTCCGATTTTTTCAATTTTTCAAAAAATGCTCCAAATGGTCTGAAACGTGTGCAAAAAAATTTTGAGCTCGATTGGAGCATACAAATGTTTCAACGCGCGCGTACGCGCACGTTTTTAACGATGGGATGAATTTCGAAAACATGAGTAGAATTCCCTTTAATTGAACTTTATGTGACGTAAATTTCATTGAAAAAATCCATTCCAATAATGAGATATGAATGAAAATGTGTTTTCATATAATGACGTCATGGTGACGTCACGGTCGACTGATCACTTTGATTTTAGTTCGATTGCCGTCTTTAAGACACGATACATATATGGTATAAGTTTGACATTCATAGGCAATGCACTTTCTGAGCTAACCTCTACACAACTTTTGGGGAGAAATAAAGAAAAAAAAGAAAGAATCCGTACAGATACAGAAGGTGATCCGAGAGGATACTCGGATCACCTAACTAGAACCGGAATTTGTCAACACTGACAAATTAGGTGATCCGATCTCTTTGGAAATCAATGATACTAGGTGTTTCAAAAAACATTTCCCACTTTTGATTCTTAATAATTCAAAAACTATATATCAGATAACACTGTCATTGATATGAGTGAGAGCTGAATAGTGTACAATTTGGTTAAAGGTGGTTTAAATATGAAAGCATAAATAAGTTTCATGAAATCCATGATTAATTTCACAGTTAGGTTCCAGACTTTGCTCTATTTTCAACCCTCTGTACAAAATTTCGCTTTGCACAGGGGTCAATGGGTGTGTATGGGAGTGTACGTGTGGTTAACACCCTGACAATGGTCCTGAACAATGGCCAGGGTTTGAATGCTTCATTATTCATTCATGAGAAATTCCACTATCACAGCTAGTCTTTATTTAGCCTCTGGCAGTATCTGTGTAAAGTCAAACACCTGTCTATTGAAAAAGCGAAAAATTTGTCAGACTATTTAATTAGTAGACAGTTGTATTGAAATGAGGAACTTTAGATCATTTATGCTTATTTATATCCCAAATTTAGTGACATGCCAGAAGCAAAATTTGAAAAGGATTGCCAGCTGGAATGAAATATGGTGTTTGCAAGCACTTTACCGTGCATGAATTCAGACTAGCAGTGCCCAGGGCAATCCACATGAATTATTGTAATAAGCATTCATGTGCCAGGGAGCGCCAGACTGACGCCTAGTCAACAGGTGGTTCAGGCATGTCCATTGTTCAGGGCCATTGTCAGCACACACTCACATACACATCATTGGTTCCTGTGCGAAGTTCAATTTTTGTACAGAGGGTTAAAATTTGACCAAAATCTGAAAACTTATTTCAAAATCAATCTTAGATTTAATGAAACTGATTTATGCTTTCACGTGCAAATTACCTCCAACCAAATTGTACACTATCCAGCTATTACTCATGTCAATGACAGTTTTATCGAATGAATAGTTTTTGAAATATTTATGATCAAAAGTGGGAAATGTTTTTTGAAACACCTAGTATTTGTCCTGATCCTAATAGGCATGACCAAACAGGTTTCATCAGTGTTAATAGGGACATTGGCCGTGTGATGTTTGGATTCTCATTTAGAAAAGGGAGTCATATCTGCCATCTTTAGTACCGGTACCAAATTCTGTGTACACTAAATAACGAAGATACAGCAACAAATACGGTAAACGCATGACCATACAGGTTTCATCTGTGTTTAGGGACATTCGCCGTGTGATGTTTGGAATCTGATTTAGAAAAGCGAGTCAGACCAGCATATTTCGTGCCAAATTCCGTATACACTATAACGAAGATACAGAATGAAGTATATTTGACCTTTGATCCCACTGGGTAATTTGTAGGCCTACACCCAAGATGGCATCTGAGCAAAAAGTGGTTGTTTTGTTTAATGATTCTTGTAACATGGTCTTTGCTTGTGCAAAATATGGAGAGATAGGATATGTTTTCATCAAGATACGGGATGAAACGTTTATGACCTTTGACCCTAATTTTCATACCCAAGATGGTGTGCCGAAATCAAGTAGTTGTTATTTATGAAATACTAGTGTACGTGACATGAACTAAACATGTGTAAGATATGACGGTGCTGTACGTAGGAAAATAGGGGTAGTGCAGTGTTAGTCACGAACATTAATCATACTGTGAGATTGGCTGTGACGCCTAATTTTGACGGTAGTTACCATTGAAATTCATTGGTATGTTTTATGCAACGTGCCACTGGCCTTGACAAAATGTTATGTTTCGATCCTTTGCTCTAGTAGCTGCCTGCGCATAATTAGGGATCGATCTTTGTTGAACAATTGTCTTACTGTGACCGTGACTGCGACACCACTAAAAGCAAAACAACATGACATTTCGGGCAACATTTCGTATATCTTTATGATCGCCAAGAACATAAATTAGTGCTAATGTATTTTGTGTGTGTGTGTGTGTGTGCGTGTGTGTGTGAACGTTTTAACAAAGTTAGACTGGTATTTCAATATCTTATCATCGTAGATGCAGAAATATACCTTAGGTGAAAACGTGTATTAACATACATGTTCAAAAGAATGATTACCGGTACTGTACCACTTTGTAGGCCTACATGTAATATTAGCAAGTGTAAATTTGAACGTAATTGAAACTAACAATGGTTAGGAAATACACTCGGCTTGCCATAGTATGGGCGTTCGTAAAGTTGTGCGTAACTTTACGAACAATTTTATGAACAAGCGAGGCAATGAATTCTCGGGCATTCCATGGCAAGGTACTAGGTCGTTAGCAGCGCGCGAACCGCCTACCTAGTGCATGCATGCCTACTTAACCTCTCTGGCCTACCGATGACGCATAGCAGCAGAGTATAGAAGCGCACGTTGCGTGGTGCGCTTGTATACACATGTCACTAGTACTGTTCGATCTGTCTTTCTCGACGTCTCTGATATTCAAGCTCTACATGACCACACTACGTCTGATTTCCTAATTGAAGGGTGGTCTGTTCACGACCTTTCCCTGACACTGACAATTTGGTTCAACAATACCAGGTAGGTATGTAGACACAGGCATGCCTAAACAAAGACATGGCGATGACCTGTAGAATTACATTTCATGTGTATAGTCGTGATGTAGTATCTAACCTCACCTTTAGTAGAGCATGAGCAAGGCCAGGCTGCGTATTTTTTATTTACACGCAAGCCTGTGGCTTTTCGCAATCTAATTCAATGAAACCGCTCGTGATGCGTCTATGCTTACTCCACTGGGGTTGTTGGTTGCGAAGAGCTCTGTGAGCACTGAACCCTCCGCTCGCGATTCGTACACGTTCATCAGTGAGTGTGTGTACGCGCTGTGAAAGTTTTGCTCGCCGTGGTAGACCTGCATCCAAGTAGTACATGTACGTATGTAAACGAGTGAGAGTGCGAAAAAGAAAACAATACAAAACAAAAAATCAGACCAGGAGGAGAGGGGGAGAGAGAGAGAATCATAAGGAAAGAGAAAAAAAAAAAGCAATGAATATTCTGTGATATCTCATCAAATGAGGGTACATTCCATGGAAGACCAATTATTGGTGTATGATGGGGGTGTATATAATGGGCTACACTGACCGAATATTATATATATATATATATATATATATATATATATATATTCATTTATATTTATATATATATAAACAGGTTGGAGTGATTTTTAAAGGGATGGTAGGGGCGCTGAGCATACTCCCAAAGAATTACATTTAGATGGTCATTATTCGCCTTTGTAAATTGTAGGCATACACGTTTGCGTTTACAGATATGTGGGGGGGGGGGGGACTTGAAGGTGAAGCCAATCCTACCCCCCCCCCCCCCGATATTGAAACGTATAACGACACAATAGGCCTACACATGACGAGTAATCTAACAGAATGTAAGTATATAATGCAACACTTTTCCATCTCCGTTGATTGATAATTTAGATATTGACAGGAAAGATTGAAGGGAAAAGGAGTGGAGAAGAAGAGCATGGATGGAAAGCTTGAAGGGAGACTTGAGTAGTTGAAAGTTATGGAATAGGCTACAGCTGGTACATATGCATGTACATGTATCAGAGAGTTGTGAAATAACATGATCGCTTAAATCTAATGACACCTGAATGGAACAAACATCATATATACATTGGAAAATGTTTGCCTTTTTTCTCATTTTAAAATAAATACATTGTATCAAAAGTACTGTATTTGTCTTTCAGACCCCCCTCACTCTCTTCTTTCCAAAACGTCTCTCATCTCCCGTCTCTCCATACATCATAGTATTTGTTCCAAATACAAGCTCTCTCCATCTCTCTTGACTCCCTCTCATATCACATGATTTCTGTTTCTAAGACCCCCTCTATACATTGTATGTACATGTATTAACTTTATTTCTCAGACCCCAACCCCCTGTTATATCTGTTGCTATTAAAGGCCCCCAAATCTATCTTCATACTGATGGTATATTATTTTGTTTCTCAAACCTGTCCCTCTTTTCTTCATACTAGTTTCAAAGACTCACTCTGCATATTCATTTTCCGACCTCTCTCGGACCCCCTCCTTTTTCAAATGCATGACTCGTGTATTCCTTCCTCGATCACTGCTTGAATTAGCCTATATATATCATACAATTTATTTGTTTTTCATACTCTCTCTGTCTCTCCCATTCTCTCTTTCTGATTCTTAAACTTTACAATGTTTGTTTACAAGACCACTTATTACTCTCTACATTGATCAGTTTGTCTAGAAACATGTACAGTCACATGTTATCTAGGAAAATTACACCACTGTTGCATGAAGTCATTATGCACTTTATTCACTTCTTTATGTTCAAGCACTTTTTTTCATGAAGGTACAGATGTAATCAGATCCTCCAATATCCAAGAAGTGTTGTGATACAAACTAGAACTATCACTCAATGTGATTAATATCCCCAAAACTAAACACTGAGGCAGTTAGCTCAACAGGCAATGATCACTTTGTATATATGCTTTTCTTTTAAAAAAAATACTATGACAATATATTATTCAACATTGAATAAAATTAACAATAATGTGTTACTATGCTCACTGAAAGTCACATGTTCCATATCTCAAGTCAAGTGCTCAAAACTTGAGTGAGTAAAGTCAGTAAATCAGCAATTTCTATGATTTTCATTAAGAATACCGTTACCATGTCAACACAATGTCTGACATTAAGAAAAAAATGAAGTTTGCACAACTATTATGTCATAGCTGTCACATGTGCCAAATTTCACGTCAAATGCTCAAAATCCGAGGGAGTTAGGTGAATTCACAATATCATTGCATAAGATTTTCATCCAAAATATGCTGTCACCATGTGTAGAGCCCACTAATGTCAACAATAATCGACCAGTAGAGTCATAGCAACCACTAATGTGACTGCCGTATCTTCAAGCTATATGCTTACTTGACGACAGTCTTCTGCATTTATACGCTCCGTTAATTCAGTCAGTGATTTTCTTTATTCCGAGTGGTTCCCTATCGACGCGTTCTCTCATACTCTTTTCTTTAATCTGTCGATACACGTATATCTCAATTTTATATTCATTTCATTTCATTTTCATTTCATTTCATTTATTTCATTCCTTCTTTCTTTTTCGTCAAACATAACACGAAATGAATCAGAAGATATAACATAGGCATGTATTCGACTTTACATGGTAGATAATGGTTAACAAAATACATGCACACCGGCAGAATACAAAGTTATGTTTGGAGGGGAAAAAAAAGAAAGAACTGAGAGGTTCACTGAAAAGCATGCTTGTAAATTATGAACCACTCAAAGGATTCTTGTGAATACATTAAACTTTTTTTTTTTTTTTTTTTTTTTTTACAAAGACAGGAGAGAACAAGACAGGACAATAGACAAGACAATAGAAACACAACGACATTACATGACTTTACAGTAGGGTATACCATGACAGTAATAAAACACAAAAGAATAATGGAAAGGAAGGAGAGAAAGAAAAAGGAAATGAAAGGAAAAGCCAACACCCTGAACATCGGGATCGTAAGAGGGAATTGAGGTGTTTCAGCTCAGTCAACCGAGACAATAGAAACACAAGTGTATACAAATAAGATAATGTAAAAAATACACAATGATGAAATCAATGATTGACGATGAACCCTTAGGCTGTAAAGACCAGCTAAGTAATGAATCGTATATATCTTAATATGAGTTCAACAAAAAATAGTTTAACTTACGCTGAAACGAATTCAAAGATAAAGAATTTTTTATATCACAACTTAAAGAATTCCAAAATCTAGGGCCAGTGTATATAAATGTATTTTGAGCCAATAATGTTCTCAGAAGGGGTAAATGAAACTCATTGATCGCCTGGTGGGATAATTATGAAAATATTGATTTCGGGGAAACATTGAATCAAAAATGCTGGAAAGTGCATTTGTGTTATAATTAAACGTAAACTGACCCAGCTGTAAGAAAAACAAATCTTTGATTTTTTAAATCTTATATCTAACAAATAATGGATCTGCATGGGAACGTGGAGAAACGCCACAAATAATACGAAGTGCCTTTTTTTTTTGTAATAACAATAATCTATCTAATAAAGTTTGATGGCACTATACCCCATGCTAAGATTCCATAATTTAAATAAGGTAATATTAATGAAAAATACAACGTCAGCAAAGAAGACGTAACGGGATATGAGATTTAAGTCTATTAATAATACCAATATTACGCGAAATTATTTTACTAATATTAGTAATATGAGGCTTCAACGAAAGTTTATCGTCCACTGTATAATACCGAGAAACTTTATATGAGATACACGCTCTAAGTGAACGTCATCAAAGATGATATCTCTGGGTAAAACTTCTATAGACTTACTGAATAACATACAGTTAGTTTTCTGAAGATTCAGTAATAATTTGTTGGCTCTTATCCATTGAGTCACTTTCTTTAATTCGGAATTAACAGTAGAGTGATTGGATTTTGGTGGGAGAAGAAAATATTTGAATCATCGGCAAAACGTATAAAAGAAAGTATGTCGGATGATCTACAAAAATCATTTATGTAATATGATGAAAAGTAAAGGTCCTAATATACTACCCTGAGGGACGCCATATTTAATAACTTCAAGACTAGATTCGGATGTACACACTGCATGTTTCATTCTCTTGTAAACAAAAAGAAATGACTGTATTTCATTTTTGTAATATCATGATCGATGCAAAAAATTCTTAATAAATTCATTTGAATCTGGATCGTGTAATGTCATAACAACCACTATAATATCATCATAACACGTCGACGACAAATGTCATAATGGCCATAACACTAATGTCATAACACGTCGACGACAAAATTTAAAATCGAATTAATCACAAAATGTCATAACTCGTCAACCACAAATGTCAAATTTTTCAAATTTACTGCAAATGTCATAACGCGTCATAGGGGAGGATCCAGGAATTCCGTAAAGGCGGCGTACCGCCTTTACAAAATCAAAGACTGGCGTGAACCCCCCCCCCTTTTCTTCTTTTTATTTCTGTTGTTTTAACAAATATAGAGAGGGGGCACAAGAGAGGGAAGCTCCCCCTCTCGATCCGCGATTGCGTTAACCACAAATGTCAAAATCGGGTTAACCACAAATGTCATAACACCTCGACCAGAAATATCAAAATTTCCAAATTTACTGCATATGTCAAAACGTGTCACAGGGGAAGATCCAGGAATTCCATAAAGGGGAGGCGCCTTATACAAAATCAAAAGCTGGCGCAACCAGCTTCATTTTATTTCATTTTATTTCATTTTATTTCATTTTATTTCATTTTATTTCATTTTATTTCTTTTTGTTATAACAAAAATATAGGAGACGGAGGGGGCGCCGCGCCGCCCCTCTACAAAAGTACAAGCTGGCGCACCCCCCCCCCCCTCCCCCGCCCCCATTTTTTGTTTTTGTTTTTACTTCTGTTGTTTTAACAAGAATAGAAAGGGGCACCAGAGGGGGATGCGCTCCCTCTCGATTCGCGATTGCATCATCCACAATTGTCAAAACTCATATTGCTTGCATTTCAGGGGCGGATCCAGGAATTCCGTAAAGGGGAGACACCTTTCAAAATAAAAGGCTGGCGCAACCCCGTCCCCCTTATTTTTTTTTTCGTTTTATTTCTTTTGTTTAAAAGAAAAATTTTTGAAATGTTGGCATTTGTGGTCGACGTGTTGTGACATTTGCAGCAAAAATGGGAATTTTGACATTAGTCGTCGACGTGTTATGACATTTTTGTTGTTAATCCGATTTTGACATTTGTCGTCGACATGTTATGACATTAGTGGTCATTACGACATTTTGTCGTCGACGTGTTATGACATTAGAGGTTGTTATGATATTGCACGATCCAAATTCAAATGAATTTATGAAGAATGTTCTGCATCGATCATGATATTATAAAAATGAAATACAGTCATTTCTTTTTGTTTACGAGACAATGGAACATGCAGTGTGTACATCCGAATATTAAACTGAGATATACGTGTACAGATCAAAGAAAAGACTAAGAGAACACATCGATTGGGAACCACTCGGAATAAAGAAAATCAAATGGTCTGACTGAATATATGGCACATGTATTGGGAGTGTAAATTCAGAAGACTGTCGTCAAATAAGCATATAGCTTGAAGATGCGACAACCACATTAGTGGTTGTTATGACATTAGCGGTCGATTATTGTTGACATTAGTGAGCTCTAACATGGTGACAGCATATTTTGAAAGAAAATCATATAATGATATTGTGAATTCACCTAACTCCCTCAGCTTATGAGCATCTGACTTGAAATTCGGCACATATGACAGCTATAGTTTTGCAAACTTCATTTTTTCTTAATGTCAAACATTGTGTTGCCATGGTAACATTATTTTCATGAAAATCATAGAAATTGCTGATTTATTTACTTTACTCACTCAGGTTTTGAGCACATGACTTGAGATATGGCACATTATTGTGAGTGAGCAAAATAACACATTACTCTACTGTTAATTTTATTCAATAATACATTGTCATGGTATTTTTTTTCCAGGAAAAGCATACAAAGTAATCATTGCTAGTTGAGCTAACTGCCTCAGTGTCTAGTTGGGGGTATATATCAATCACATTAGGTGATACTTCTAGTTTGTATTACAGTACTTCTTGGATATTGGAGGATCAGATTACATCTGTACCTTCATGAAAAAAAAAAGTGCTTGAATATAAAGAAGTGAATAAAGTGCATAATGACTTCATGCAATAGTGGTGTAATTTTCCTTCATACATGTGACTGTACATGTTTCTAGACAAGAGTAGAAAGTGGTCTTGTAAACAAACATTGTAAAGTTTAAGAATCAGAAAGAGAGAAGGGGGAGGGACAGAGGGAGTATGAGAAACAAATAAATTGTATGATATATATAGGCTAATTCAAGCAGTGATCGAGGAAGGAATACACGAGTCATGAATTTGAAAAAGGAAGGGGTCGAGAGAGGTCGGAAAAATGAATATGCAGAGTGAGTCTTTGAAACTAGTATGAAGAAAAGAGCGGGGCAGGTTTGAGAAACAAAATAATATACCATCAGTATGAAGATAGATGTAGAGCCTTTATTATAGCAACAGATATAACAGAGGGGGGGGGGGGTTGGGGTCTGAGAAATAACATTAATACATGTACATACAATGTATATTTATATATAGAAGGGGTCTTAGAAACAGAAATCATGTGATATGAGAGGGAGTCAAGAGAGATATAGGAGAGAGCTTGTATTTGGAACAAATACTATGATGTATGGAGAGACGGGAGATGAGAGACGTTTTGGAAATAAGAGAGTGAGGGGGGGGGGTCTGAAAGACAAATACATTACTTTTGATACAATGTATTGATTTTAAAATGAGAAAAATGGCAAGCATGATTTTCCAATGTATTTCATTCCATTCAGGTGTCATTAGATTATGCGATCATGTTATTTCAGAACTCTCTGATACATGTACATGCACATGTACCAGCCTATTCCATAACTTTCAAATTTTTTGTTTTGTATTGTCTTGTTTTTCGCACTCTCACTCGTTTACATAGTACAATGTACGTACATGGACTTGTTGGATGCAGGTCTACCACGGCAAGCAAAACTTTCACACACTCACTGATGCACGTGTACGAATCGAATCGGCGCGAGCGGAGGCACTGTACAAGACATAAGTAACCCACAGAACTCTTCGCAACCTGAGCGGAGTAAGCATAGACGCATCACAAGCGGTTTCATTGAATTAAATTGCGAAAAGCCACAGGCTTGCGTGTAAATAAAAAATACGCGGCCAGGCTTCGTAGCATGTAACGTGAGACCGTGTTACCTGAATGTGCAAGGTGAGAGCCATATCATGATTTGTTACAGAATTATTAGGAAGCTTAAGTTCTAATAAGCTACGGTAAGAGTTGACATTAGGGTAATCTAAGACTAAAGAGGGCTTTGTACTCTCGCGATTGCGTGTAGATCTAATGTTACAGTACTCGGTAGGCTCCCAGTAAAATAACTATACACAGCCCAGTCGCCGCTGTACATACGTAGCGCGACAGGGCTGTACCAACGAAGCTCCAAACACGAAGAGGGTCCAACGATCGCATGCGATCGGATTGAATTTTGATACTTTAGATCATTTTTTTGTCACTTCAAACTCATCTGACGAACAAAATGATAATGAGACTTCATATCTATGCTATGAATATTGAAATTTAGATTTAATAACTTACCTAAAATGATGGTTATATGCAGCATGTGTGAACGGTTCACGAACGGTACATCGTCTTTCACGCCAGGCCATTTCCAATATCCGGGAGGTCACATGATCTGAATGCCCTTTCAAAAGGTCGCGCTGTCGACCGTGCTGCTACACCAACACTCAAGCAGCGCATCGCACGCACGCAAAAGATTTCCGCAGAGATCAAGGCGCCATTTTGAATTCTGCAACGATGAACCCTGACGGTGTTAGGGAATCCGCCAGAAAGTATCATTTTTTGGTTCCACGGACTTATCACGAGGGCTCTCAATGGACTTACGAACCTTCTGTAATACAAGCATGCACTTAAGGTGAGTAACGTTTGGTAACGTGTACATTGTTTATAAAGAACGTATAAATATTCATAAGTTTTGTAGTTGTGTTGTGGTTCCCCACTTTGTAGGTGCCCGCTCGTTGGTCAGACGCTGTATTCGCGTAGCGTATTAACAGCGTCTGGTCGGGCTACCAGTAAAATAGATATGGAAGCCATCTTAGGTAACTAAGAGACCGATAGAGGGCGTATATTACGTGATCATCACTATGGAACAACTCGATCGAACAGACACTGTAAGTACGCTGTGCAAATACGTGCCTGTGTACAGTGACTGGGCTGTGTATTGACCGATTTGGGTTCGTTGAGGGTAGCAGACATTTTACGTCACAGGGTGCAGCCATAGTGTGTGTATCACCCACAGAACTATATAGGTAGAATGATCAAGTGGGGTCTGAAAGCATAGCCAGCGCACGCGATCTCCGCCATTTTGGTTAGTCTTTTGTTACGTCACGGCTTGCGTGCGCAGAACAGGGTTTGCAGAGTTACAGCATAGCGCAGGCCTACGCTGACTTTTTTTTTCTTCTTTTTTACCTCCCCATGTTCATCGCGCAAGCCGTGACGTAACAGAAGACTAACAAAATGGCGGCATGTAATGTGCGCGCAACTGGCTATAAAGCTACGCATGGGTTGTGAATGGGCTTGATCAATCTACCTATTTATATCTGTGGTATCACCTGACCCCCCTGCTCTCCCCCACCCCGGGGCAACATGTTTATCACGCACTTGTAACAAATGTTCGTGCACTAAGCAAGCATTCGCGCACTCAGTACAAGACGCCCATTGGCTAAAGCAGTTTTTCATTCTGCGCGCGTGCTAATGTAGGGAGAGGGGTGGGGGAGTGCGGGGGGGGGGGGGGGGGGTCGGCTGATACACCCACTATGGCTGCACCCATGCCAAAAATACACATAGCGCGTCACAGAATCAGTTAATAGTTATGCTATAGTATTACTAGTATGGTTTTATTGCTAAATAATGTTAGTAGTAGTATTGAAATAGCAGTGATTTCTGTTTTTCTTTTATTTCATTTTTCTCTTTTCTAGGGGGCATACAGGGAAGGCGATGTACTTGTTTTGGGACTTATTTTGTCATAGATACCTACAGAGTGTCAGAAGTGTCATTCCTGTTTAACCATGAAATGCAATTGAAGATATGTAATTTATTTTCTAATGGCAATGCAATATGCAGTCCCTTGCACATCTAGGAGTTGTAGGACTGTTGGGTATTTACATTGTAGAACAGTCTAGCATGTTACATGTTCTATTAATATTCATTAAATTTTCGGATTGTATTGTTCATCTCTCTTATATTTTCAGTTCTTCCTACTTGTGAGTGGCAACTGTGAACAACACTCACGCCGCAGTATAAACTGTAGTCGCTGTAGACAGTGTTTACAACGAGGAGCGCTCCCGGATTACCTTACTGGTATGTGTCCTTTTGCAGAGTTAAAGCTCATTATACAAGGTTAAAAGTTACAGACGTGGGTCAGCAAATTTTTAGGGCCCAATGTTATGTTACTACAGCGTGTTTGTATAATGGCTCTTAATTTCTAATCCATAAGTCTTGTGTTATGAAACCTTGCTGGTCAAGTTAGTTGTTACAGATAGTCTGTGTCAGAACCAAACATACTGCAATGTTCCATGTATGTATTGATTATTCTTATATTTTTGAAACAATAGTGTTTGCACATTATATATGCATATTGCATATTTCAAATTTTAGAAATGATACTTTTTTTGTTTCAGAATTCCACTGATCAGTTACTAGCATCTCCTTTAAACATGCAAGTTTAGAAAGATATAGTTAGTGGTCTTGTAAGAAAGCAAATGCTTTACAAATTTCCATTTTTTTTTGGGAACATTTTGTAAAATTTTGTTTGCGAATACCATTTTCTTTTGTGATTTATTTTCTCAGGTACCGGTTGCTGTGGAAGGAGATTCCTGTTTGTGTTTGTTATTGTTAAGGTGTGTTTGTACACGTGTTTGTCGTTTTCAGTACGTGTCATCTGTTCAATCATTTTCATTTTCCATACCATCTCATACCATTTCACCATCACCCTCAAAACTCAAGATCTCGAGTCTTTGAGAAAAGCTTTCATTTGAAACTTTATTCACCCACACTTTTATCTCATACCATTACATCTTCATCCAGTGAATTCCATTGAAACTTCATCTGAAAAATCATCCAAGCCCTTCATTCCAGGTTACCATACCTGAGATATAAATTCAAAATCCAGGTTACCAGGCCTGAGATATAAACTCAAAATCCAGGTTACCAGGCCTGAGAAATAAACTCAAAATCCAGGTTACCAGGCCTGAGATATAAATTCAAAATCCAGGTTACCAGGCCTGAGAAATAAACTCAAAATCCAGGTTACCAGGCCTGAGAAATAAACTCAAAATCCAGGTTACCAGGCCTGAGAAATAAACTAAAAATCCAGGTTACCAGGCCTGAGAAATAAACTCAAAATCCAGGTTACCAGGTCTGAGAAATAAACTCAAAATCCAGGTTACCAGGCCTGAGATATAAACTCAAAATCCAGGTTACCAAGCCTGAGAAATAAACTCAAAATCCAGGTTACCAGGCCAGAGATTTATACTCAAAATCCAAGTTACCAGGCCTGAGAAATAAACTCAGAATCCAGGTTACCAGGCCTGAGAAATAAACTCAAAATCCAAGTTACCAGGCCTGAGATAATACTCAAAATCCAAGTTACCAGGCCCGAGAAATAAACTCAAAATCCAGGTTACCAGGCCTGAGAAATAAACTCAAAATCCAAGTTACCAGGCCTGAGAAATAAACTCAAAATCCAGGTTACCAGGCCTAAGAAATAAACTCAAAATCCAGATTACCAGTCCCAAGTAATAAACTCAAAATCCAGGTTACCAGGCCTGAGAAGGAAACTCAAAATCCAGGTTACAAGGCCTGAGAACTAAACTCAAAATCCAGGTTACCAGGCCCGAGATATAAAATCAGAATCCGGGTTACCAGGCCCGAGAAATAAACTTCAACTGAAAATTCAACTGAATTGTAAACCAGAGAGAAAAAGCAACAAATTTCAAAACTCTGAAATTGAAGTTGTGTATCTTCAGTTATTATAAGAGTTTTAGTTTTGAATACACATTGAGTATTTAGGGACAAACTGTAGTACATACAGGTGAAGATTGATTATGTGTGGAGGGAATTCGTTTGACTGATTGATTTTTGAAAGTGCATGTGAAAACATGAATCAGGAAATATAATTGAAGTTTTTGGGTGACTGCATTAAAGAAGCTCTTTGCAAGGGAAACACTTGTGCAATTTTGTAAATTCTCAACTGAATTTTGAAGTCAAAAATAATTCAGAAAGCTATCAACTGGTTGAAGCAAAATAAAAAGTAATTTAGTAGGAGGGTATTTCCATTCACTAAAACCAATACATATACTTGCATTTTTGACAGTACAAGCTTTGGGAAAGTAATTTGAAATGATAGATATCATTAGAAAAATAGTCTGTGGACAGTGTGATTGTGCAAATTTCCTTTGGCACTGAATCTTATTTAGTTGTATCTGAATCTCATCTCAAATTTTATTTGAATCTCATTTGGAATCATATCTGAATCATACCTCCAGTCGTTTCTGAATATCATTTTCAGTGGTATCTGAAACTTGTCTTGAATCATATCTGGATCTCATCTGTATATTTTTTGCTATTATCTGAATACAATTGGTTCGTATTTAATAGTTAAATTGTCTTTATTTTTCATCAGATATTGTATACTTCATTTTTATTGCAAAAAGTTTTTGAGTCACAGAGTTGTGGTTGACAGCCAAAGTGTAACTATTAGACTCTTGAGAAAAAACAAAGATACCTGAAGGAAAGACAGAGAAACTTCAAAAGCTAAACAAAAAAGAGTTTGGAGAAAGTATATTAGACACAACATTTAGGATTAAGTATTAAAGACGTCTTGATTTTGTAGGAGAATTGATTGATTTTGGCATTGTACATGTACATGTGCTTATAAAGAGATTTACCTTGTGGGGAAAGAAAAATATTGCGTGTAGTTCATATTCACTTTCATATTAAAGCGACCTGACTGATACAAATTGTGTATTGTTATTGAAGCTATTTTTATATAAACATTAAAAAAAAAAAATCACACCTGTTATTCTTGTAGCAAACTCAGTAAACACAAGAATAGACAAACAAGTGTGAGTGTAGTAATCACATTGTTGCAATTGCCACAGTAACAATTACCAGCACGTAACAGACAAAGAGCGTTACATGTTAGTAGAAACAAATCTCTTCAGTGTTATTGATTGACTTATACAGTGAAGTACAAAAGAAATTTTGAGTACATAGCACTAGCACACACATTTTGCTTGGTAGACAAAAAACGGCATCTGTTGGTAAAAAAGGACAATCACATTGTACAGTTAAGTACAGTACACATATATTAGTACATGCAAGTTTCAAGACACTACAGTAAATGCAATATTGCTAAAATAAAATAATACTAGTGGAGTAGACGTGATTCATACAGGTATACGGATTCAAGAAGTATATTAATTGAATAGTTGATTGATATATTGTAGCATATGTTTAAAGATTTAAGGCCATATAGTTTGACAATGGAAGCAAGTGAATTCAAGGATGTTATTGGTGTTATCCTAGATATCCTTCATAGTTGTGATTTGAGAAATCTAGAGGTCAGTGAATGTGATGCATGTTGTAATGTGATCAATGAAAATGAAAGCAGAGTACCATGTGAGGATTGTGGCAAGCAGTTTCATGTGATGTGTACAGGAACCATTTCTGAGGCTAAACTGTGTGATGCAAGGCTGATTTGGATATGCTCAGCATGTGGAAGCAATAATATTGCCCATCGCATCTTTGACAAAATTGGCATTCCCTATCATTTCAATAGATACGAGCTTCTCGAAGACCTTGGTGATGAAGATTTTGGTATTGATGCTTCACATTCATCATGCAAGAGCAACCAGAGAAAGAAACCTACCAAGAGACTGAAAAAAAGGTATGTGAAAAGAAAGGACAAACTTGGAATTACAGAAATGACAAATGTGTGTGTGCAGAAAAGAGCAGATTGTGAGAGAAATGAATTGGATTCGACATTCAGGACAAATCTGACCAAGAGCCAATTTCAGCCATTAGAAACTGCAATTGGTGATGGTTGGACAACTGTGAAATCAAGGAAGACAAAAGTGACAACATCCCAAAGAATGACTGACAATCCCAAGACCAAGACCTTTAACAACAGCTCAGTGAGATCAGTAAATGGTGTGCCTCTCCAACCTGGTGTGACCTACATTGGCAAAGCAATGAAAGCCTACTATCTTGAAATACAGAAAAGAGCCAAGACCAGCAAGGGCAAGAAATCAAAAGTAGAAAGAAGGCAAAAAGAACCTGGTAAACTCGTGAAGCGAAATGTGAATGCAAACTTGGACACAGAACGAAACGATAGTCTGCAGGTATATACTGAATCTATATTGAATGTATATTCGAAGTGTGTTCAGTCACCTCATGTTATGGCAAAATACACTGAGCAAATCTATGCAAAAACACAGAGAAGTTGGGCTGATGTGGCTAAAAGCACTTCGAATATGAGTAATGAATGTTGTGTACCGAATGGTGATCAGACTACATGTGCCTCTGTCCCTTCCACAGACATTGAAAAAGAAATTTGGAATGTGAACAGGCTGTATGGAGGTGGAAATGCACGGCAACCAAGAAAGAAAGGTCGTTTCACGAAGATCAACAGACAAAGTGTGCTACCGGTACAAAATGCTGAGTCACAGGTGCGTGATAATGGAAAGGTTAAACCTGACATTCCTGAAGGAGAACATGTAGCAAATAATGAAAAGTTGTGTAAGAATGAAGCATTTGACCACGAGGACAGTGATTCCACAAGTAGAGACAACACAAGCTCGAATGATACATCCAAAGTGAAATGTGACAGAATGCACAATGTGCATGAACTGAACTCATGTTACAGTGGAAGAAAAGATGTTGGAAGTGACAGACAAATATCAGTGGAGGAATTGTTCTCTGTGAATTCTTGTACAGATGGAAGTGTTCACTCTCCATGTCACAGGCCTGTTTCAGCTACACAGTGTGCTGAAGTTTGTAATGATTCAATATTCTTGCCTGAACGTGAAAAAATTACTAATCCATCTGACTGCATAGTAATGAATGATGATTCTGCAAAAAGTGCTGACCACCATAATTCATATGATGTACAGGAATCGACAGTACATGTATTAGATGATGAACCAGCTGCAAGTGATTTAGAGAATGAAGAACGTGTCTGTAAGCCTGTTTCACTCTCAAGTTCTGAATGTGGTAAAAGGCAATTATACCCTATGACCAAAACAATTGCACAAGGAAATTTTAATCAAGGTGATCAACGATTTGGTTACACTGCTGGCAAACAATGTGCATGTAATTCCCTTGTGGCTGTTCTCTTCACCCAAACAAAGAATGGAATCGAAATGAGACCTCGTGATCTTGATCAGATTCTGACACTTGGGAATGAGTTGTATTATTACATAAAGAGGGATTCACCATTGAATGAAGAGCTTGTAATGATAGATGAATTACCCAAGGAACTTCATATTCTGGATGAAAACTTTCAAATAACATATGCTGAATCAAAATATGGAGTGTTGGATGGAAATCAAAACAATTTGTCAAATTTTGGTGCTTTGTCATTGAGCCAAGCCTTAGAACAAGAACTGTGCAGATATGATGCATGTCTTATGAATTTTGCTGAGAGTACATTTGCAATCATTACACATGACAACGGTTATTATGTATTTGATTCTCATTCCAGAAGTCATGATGGATACTTGGTACAAGATGGATGCAGTGTCTTGCTTAGCATTTCATCATGGCAAGGTATACAGGTACACTGTTTGAATTTGGCAAAATCAATGGCATGTGATTTACATACTACTCAGTTTGAACTAACCGGTCTGGCATTAGAATCCAATTCTAAGAAAAATGCATTGACAACTAGTGGCTCCAAGAGATCAAACTCAGTAAATACTGCATGTAGGAATACAAATGATCAAAGTAGCAGTATTTCAAAACATTGTGATCATGTTAAAGGAATTAACAGTGATAGCTGTAAGACTCAAAATGAAATAAAGAAAAACAGAGTAAATGTAAACAGTGATGACTATGGAAATGAGAATGAAGTTGAATTTGTTTCAGTTGAGAAGATTACAGAAAAAAGAGATCGAAATTTCAAATTTGTGCCGATTACATATGTAGACAAACAGTCTTTGTGCAATAAGTTGAATTTCAGTTACAGTGGTACTGCCAATGAATCAATGGAGGATAGAAATGAAAGTTTGTGTATTGGGAAACCTGTAAATATCAAGAGAGTTATAGGTGATGGCAACTGTTTTTACAGAAGTATTGCTCATGTTGTTACTGGCAGCGAAAGAAACCATTTCATGCTCAGGAAATTCAATGTGTCACATTTACTGGAAACGGATGATTTATTTAAAAATGTAATAGACACAGTGAAATATCAGAGTGTCAGGGACTTTGTACTTCAAGAGAAATTGATGGATTTAGGAACATGGGCTGGTCACACTGATATTAGTTCAATGGCACATATGCTAGAACGTGATATATATGTGTATGATGATCGAACAGAAAATTGGCAAATACTGTCTGCAAAGAAACCTGGATACTACAACAAAGTAACAACCGAGAGAGGCATATATATTCTGTTCACTGGAGGCAATCATTTTGACGCAGTGGAAA
Organism: Diadema setosum; assembly: GCF_964275005.1. Classification (NCBI taxonomy): domain Eukaryota; kingdom Metazoa; phylum Echinodermata; class Echinoidea; order Diadematoida; family Diadematidae; genus Diadema; species Diadema setosum. The sequence goes on from NC_092696.1 coordinate 537,426, forward strand.
GTGTAACTACATCTAGTACTTTGGATGAGAAATTATCTGTATTACATGTGAATTCAGATACAAGTGTAGAAAACAAGAGGGAAAGTCATGATGAATCATCTAAGATTACTAAAAAGCTGACATTAAAGAAATGCAGTGTTAGAGTGAAGAAAATGACATCAAAACAAATAATGGTATCAAACCTGCAAGAGACACAAATTCCATTACAAAACACATGTGAACTGACAGTAAATGCCAACATTGATGCATCCGAGGTGAAACAAGTGGGAGAAATAAAAAAAATTAGTCTCACGTACAGACCTGTAAATAAATCTGATAGAGAGAAGTTTTGTTGCAAATTCGGTATAAAGGTTAATGACAAATGTAGCAGTAATGATATGCAAAAAGATATGGCAGAAATCGATGATTTTACTATCCTCTCACAACCATTGACTATCTATAGAATTACTGGTGATGGAAATTGCTTTTACAGAGCTATATCATATGTTACATGTGGCAAGGAAGATTCACATCGTTATGTTCGAAAAGCAATAGTTAAGCATATTTTACAAAACAAGGGAGATTATGTAAGCCTTTTAAGATCAGGGTACACAGATATTGTAAAGTACATTGCAAAGGAAAGAGTATTCAACAATGGCACATGGGCTACAGAATTGGAAATAATGGCCTTATCAAATCTACTAGATACTGATATTTATATATATGAAGAAAACTGTTCAAAATGGAAATTATTTGGTGCAAGCAAACTTCAGTTTGGAATTGCTACATCACAGAGATGTATTTATTTGCAACACACAAATGGCAATCACTATGATGTTGTAGAATCTGTATGTCCAAGGATCCAAACATCAAGTTCATGTCAAATGTCAAGATCACAAAATATAACTGATATGGAAACTCCTGTGACAAGAAAGAGAAAACTCACAGCAAAGAGAGAGGTTACAAAACAAGTTGATGATTGTCAAATCAATGTATTGAATGATGAAGAATTAGAGGATGACATGGAACGTGCAGTTAAAATGAGTAGGCACCCCAAAGAATCTGAAGAAGTTAATACTACTATGCAAACTACAGAAAGGAAAAAACGAAGAAAAAAAGGTAATGCTAATATTACCAGACGAAAAAATAGAGATCAAATGAGAGCACAAAGAGAGAAGAAAAAAAAAGAGGAAAAGCAGTTCGAAACAGAAATTTTTTCAAGTGATCAGTCTTTTCCATTCCGCAAACTTAAAAAAGCAGTTGCAGAGAAAGTAAAATATCAAACAGATGAACTTTACAGGGTAAAAAAGAAAAACAAAGTTAAGAAGAGACAAAAAGACAAGTACACCTTGGATCCCACTTACAGAGAAAATGTGAAGAAAGTGATGAGCACAAAGATGAAAGCTAGATATCAATACAATGCTCTCTTAAGAGAAAAGATCAAGAAAAGGATGAGGAAAAAGATGAAAGCCAAATATCAAAACAATGTTTCATTCAGGGAAATGCTGAAGAAAATGAGAAAACTTAACTATGGAAGCAATGTTTTATATAGAGAGAGGCTTAAGAAACTGAGGAAAGGTAGATATCACAGCAATGCTTTATTCAGAGAGAGGCTTAAGAAACTGAGGAAAGCTAGATATCAAAACGACGCTTCATTCAGAGAAAGGCTTAAGAAACTGAGGAAAGGTAGATATCACAGCAATGCTTCATTCAGAGAGAGGCTAAAGAAAATTAAGAAAGCTAATTATCAAAACAATATTATATTCAGGGAAAGATATAAGAGAATTATGAGAAAAGTTGCTAACATTAAGTATAAGACAAAATCTGTGTACAGACAACAAGTTGCAATGAGAAACATGAAACAAAAAAAGCAAGAGAAAATTAATATGAGAAATTGTGATCATGTTTTGAAAAAATTTAGGGAAATTGTTTCACATGGCCCTGAGTATGTATGTTGTGCATGTTTGAAATTATTATTCAAAAATCAAGTATTGAAGTGCACAAAAGCAAAATATAATGATACGAAATGCTTAAAAGAGGAGTACTTGCATACATGCAATGATGACTGTGATGTTGACTGTCAAATAGTAAAGTCACCAAGAAATTCTTTATGGATTTGTTACACTTGCCACAGGAAATTATTAGCCGGTAATATGCCTGCTGAAGCTAGCAAAAATAATTTAGAATTACATGCTATTCCTGCAGAACTTGGAAATCTGAATCAGTTGGAAATGCATTTGATTGCACTAAACATTCCATTTATGAAAATTTTGAACCTGCCTAAAGGAGGACAATATGGAGTACATGGCCCAACAGTTTGTGTACCTTCACGCACAGATGAAACTGTAAAGATATTACCTCGACCAGAGACTGATGATCAATTTATTCGTGTAAAATTGAAGAGGAAACTGTCATATAAAGGATATTATGAATATCAATTTGTCAAGAAAAAGAATGTGCTAGCTGCATTGAAATATTTGAGTAAAAATAATAAGTGGTATTCTGATATTGCTATAGATAATGAATGGAGCTCTGATTTATCAGAGAGAAGTAGTCAAGCAGCTTGTGTTAAACCATTGAATTCAAATGAAACTAATGATGATGACGATGACGATGATATAGAGGATGATCAAGATGGACGATTACAAGGCATTCAGTTGGACACATGTTTACAGAAGGTTGATATGAGGCAGGAAGTGCTTGATCAGTTTTTCGATGATATTATATGTTGTGCACCTTGTGAAAAGAATAGTCCTGTATCGCTGTTGATGGATAAGAGTAATGAGGCAAAATGTTTTCCTGCTCTATTTCCAACTGGCCAGCCAACATTTCATGATACCAGGTACACTAATGTAACACTTGGTCGTTATTTACATAATCGCCTGATGCATGTAGACAACAGATTTGCAAAAAATACAGAATATATATTTTATGCTCAGTGTATATATGAACTGCAACAAATACTTTCTAATGTTTCTATAGCTCTCAGAAAAAGCTCAGAGGAAATAGAGAATCCCATATCGATGCAATGTTCAGATCTAAAAGATACAAGAAAACTTCGTGAGATACTGGATTCGAATAAAGGATACAAATTTCTGAAACAAATACGGGGAACACCTCCATACTGGCAATCTACGCAGAAAGATGTATTAGCAATGGTTAGACAACTTGGAAAGCCTACATGGTTTGCATCATTTTCTTCAGCTGAGATGAGATGGCCTGAAATTATTAATACATTGCTAAATCAACAAGGTGATAGAAGAAAAGCAAATGATCTAGATTGGACAGATAAGTGTAATTTATTAAAGTCAAATCCAGTGACAGTAGCTCGTATGTTTGACAAACGCTTTCATGCATTTTTGAACAAAGTGATTCTTTCTCCGGCAGAACCTATTGGCAAAATAATTGACTACTTCTACAGAATTGAATTTCAACAGAGGGGATCTCCGCACACGCACTGTTTATTCTGGGTTGAAAACGCACCTAAGTTGGGTATTGACAAAGATGAAATTGTCACAGATTTTGTTGATAAGTACATTTCATGCAACATTCCATGTGAGGATGAAGATGAAGAACTATATGAAATAGTGAAGAATGTTCAACTTCATTCAAAGAAACATTCAAAATCATGCAAGAAAAAGGGAACAACCTGTAGATTTAATTTTCCCAGACCACCTTCTGAGAAAACATTTGTTGTGAAGCCTAATGATAATCCAGAAGTTACAGATGAAGCTCAAGATATTCTGTCTACAGTAAAGAATTCATCATGTATGGAACGGATATATGATAATGCTAGACAGCTCTTTGAAGTTCTTGGGATGTGTCAAAAGGAATTTGAAGATGCCTTTAATGCTGTAGCTACAAAAGAAGATATAGTCATGAGAAGAGATCCTAAAGATATATGGGTGAATCAATACAATCCATTCTTACTCAGAGCTTGGAATGCCAATATGGATTTGCAGTATATAACAAATGAGTATGCCTGCATTGTTTATGTTGTGTCATACATGTCAAAAGCAGAAAGAGAGATGGGTCTGCTCTTGAAAAATGCAGAAAGTGAAATGAAAGAGGGCAATGAAGATGCTCGGAAAAGTATGAAAGAAATAGGACATGTGTATATGCAAAACCGTGAAGTTTCAGCGCAAGAAAGTGTGTATCGTGTTTGTAGCCTGAGACTGAAAGAGTGCTCAAGAAAAGTAGAGTTTATACCTGTTGGACCAAACCCTGTGAGAATGAGTTTACCATTGAGTGTTATTCAAAGCAGACGAGACGATGATGATAGGAGTCCATGGATGCCAAGCAGAATTGATAAATATAAAGCCCGACCTGATGGTTTTGAATTTGAAAATATGTGTTTAGCCACATTTTGTTCAAAGTATAGACTACTCAGTGAATCTGATATAAAGGGTAGGAAACCGAAACAGAAAGTGTTCAAACTGAGAGATCAGCTGGGCTATGTACAAAAACGATCAAGAACCAATGATGCTGTAGTAAGATATCCTCGTTTTTCACCGACCGTAACCCCAGAAAAATATTATCAGAGTATACTGCAACTGTATTTGCCATTCCGCATTGATAAACACTTAAAACCTAAACAATTTCTGACATATCAAGAATTTTACCGAACCGGATCTGTACGAATGTGTAATAAGAACCTGGAAAGTGTCAAAAGTATTGTCAATGAAAATCTCAGGCAGTTTGAAAAAAATGCTGATATAATTGATCAAGCACAAGAATATCTTGAGAAATTTGGTCCACAAGAAGATGCATGGGGATTACTCTGCCCAGAAACAGAAATTGAAAGAGATGAAACAGTTAAAATCCATGAAGAAGTTGAAGATGCTGACAATGAATTTAGAATCCCAGATCTTGAGTCCAAATCTCAGGAGAAAGAGTCATATGGCATAGAATTTCGATCATGTAGCATTTCTAGAGAAGACAGTAATGTCTTATTAAGAACTTTAAATAGCAAGCAGCAAAAGGTGTTCTACAAAATACGTCAATGGTGTCTTGACAAAGTTAACGGAAAAGAACCAACAACATTTCAGATATTTGTGACAGGTGGTGCTGGAACAGGAAAAAGTCATCTAGTGAAATGCATATGTAATGAAGGGACAAGAATTCTTAGCAAAATGATGCATAATCCAGATGATATTTCAATTATGAAAGTAGCTCCAACTGGAATTGCAGCTTACAACATTGGTGGTAGTACTATTCATAATGCTCTGTCCATACCCATTTCTGCTACACTACCTTACCAACCCCTTGGAGAAGAAAAGATAAGTCATTTACGTAATCAGCTGGGTCAACTACAGATACTAATAATCGATGAAATATCAATGGTTGATCAGAAGCTGTTGTGGTATATACATGGACGTTTAAGGCAAATAAAGCAGACACGTGATGATGCTCCATTTGGAAAGGTTTCAGTTATTGCAGTTGGAGATTTCTATCAGTTACCTCCAGTAAAAGGTACTCCTTTGTATAAAGATACACTGCAAAGTTCTTTATGGACAGACAACTTCTCTATAATTAACTTGGATGAAATAATGAGACAAAAGGATGATGCAAAATTTGCTGTTCTTTTGAACAAATTAAGGATAAAAGGAAAGAAAGATGAATTATCTAGTGATGATATAGCAGTTCTTCAATCATGCGAAACTGGAGAACAATGTGAGGATGGATTGCATATATATTCTTCAAACAGACAAGTAAATGACTGGAATAAAATAATGCTTCACAAGAAATGCACAAATATCATATGTATTGATGCAGAAGATTATGAAGTTGATAATGAGGGTAAAAACAAAAGATGTGACAAGCCACGGAGATGTACAAAAGCTTCCTTGCTAGCGTATCTTTGGATTGCTGAAAACTCTAGAGTGATGCTTATCAAAAATGTGAATGTGACCAAAGGCTTATCAAATGGCTGCATTGGCACTGTAACTGACATAGTAAGAGTAAATGAAAATGCAAGACCTACAAATGTGGTGGTAAAATTTGACAATGAAAAGGTAGGAATTCAGTCAATAGAAATGCAACAGGAATCAATTGGAAAAAAATATACTAGGAAACAATTTCCCTTGAAATTAGCATACGCATGCACAATACATAAAGTACAAGGCATGACAGTGGAAAAAGCTGTTGTTTCTCTGAAAAATATATTTTTGCCTGGGCAAGCATATGTAGCTTTGAGCCGTGTTAGATCATTAGGTGGACTAACGATTGAAGATTTTGATCCAAATGTTATTTATTGCAATCCAGCTGTTCAAGAAAGTTTAGAGAACATGCCAACATTTATTGATGACACAAACATTGGTAATGATGTCTCCATTGCAACTATGAGTATAATGTTACATAATATTCAAGGTCTTAAAGCACATTTCAAAGATATCCAATCAAGTTTCCTATTAAAAAATTCTGATATTATTTGTTTAACTGAAACTTGGCTTAATGATGACATCTTTGATGTGAATTTAGATCAGTTTAAAATGTACAATCAGCCGCGGTCAAAGTCTTATTCTGATGAAAGTCCCTTATTTTCTGCACTGAAAAGTCAAGCACATGGTGGAGTTGCAGTGTATAGTAAAGTCAAATCTATTAGTAGGCTGGATTTACATGTCAATAATCTAGAGTATATTACATTTGCAGTAACTTGTTCTTCATGTCTCATCTCAGTGATATATAGACCTCCTAAATATGACAAGAAACAATTCTGTAAGAAACTAAAGAGGCTACTTATAGAATTACAGCAAAGAAGTACAAAATGCATAGTTATCGGTGACTTTAATGAAAATCTCAGACAAAATTCAAGTGATTCATGGGTGCATAGATTGATGTGTTCTTATGGATATCAACAGCATGTACGTGATGCTACAACAGAAGGTGATACATTGATTGATCATGTATATAGCACAGGTATCGATACAGTTCATGCTGACGTTATTCCTGTTTATTACAGTTACCATGAAGCTATTAGAATACAGTTTTGATGTGTGGTATCGTGAGTTTATGCAAAGTAATGTGGTATATTCTCAAATCAATAAAGATTTATTTTCATTTGTCATATTTCCTTTTGTAATGCAGAATTAGGTAAACAGAATATATCATTACAAATGTAGGAGGGAGTATACAACAATAAAAAAAAAAGACTCAGTAGTAGTGATACATTATATTTAATACTGAAGTGATTGAAGTTAAAAGAAAAAAAAATATGCAATGAGCAAAACATGCAAAGCATGGAGGGATCCACTGAAAAGATCATGCTTGTGAATATTAAACAAAACTTCAACAAAAGTAAGATTACTACAGAAAAAACTGACATTACAAGACAAAAAGTGACAACACGACTAATATTAAGACATCGGAATAGACAAAAACATATGACAAAAGTAATGATCTTTGTTCGTTGAAAGAAATATTGTGATCCATGACAATGTGAAATGAAAAGATGAGTACTGTATCATTCAGAAATTACTTAGTGAAAGACTAATCCTGGCTAAAAGTGTATTTTGGCAATAGTGCTATCAATAAGATATTATGTGGCAGTTGGTGTAGATATGAGATGAGATTTAACAGTTTTGTTTCAAAGTAATTGTTAATGACAGATCCATTAAAGCTCAGAAATGTGATCATTACAGCATACAATCAATACAATGTAGAACAGAATTGAAATGAAATAGAACAGAATTATTGTATAGAAATGAAGTAAAACAAAATACAGACATGAGACAGACATAGAACAGCAATATAACATAGCCTAGAAAATTATTGTGTTTACTATAGGAACTAGATTTTGCAAACTGATCATTTGAGGAAATGTAGTGTATATTTGAATGCTAAGGAAATGTTTCTTTGATCGTGTGATAAGTGTCAAGAGCAGTAGCAAAGCCAGACAGGGGGGCACAAGGCTCTCGCCCCTTTATGGAACAAGGGAAAGCAGGTAATAAAAATGTTTAAATGACGCTGAACCAAGTAAGAGTTGTATGTATTCAAGATTCTAATTTACATTCATGTGTTGTAATTCATATCAATCAATACTTCATAATAAAACACAGAGTGACGACTATGACTCATCATGTTGTTAACACTAGATTCGACTCGGTCATGTATGTGGTATATACCACAAGTTTTGAATCCTTTCACCCAAATCATTTTAACTAGTGCTCAAACCCCTGTTTCCTCGACAGTTCGTATTGATTGATTGCTATCATCTATTAGTGTTTTGCAGACACTGAGCAAGCAAAGAACTGGCGGAATAACACATCAGTCTTGGATTACCGGGTATATCCATATGATCAATATCCAATGGCTTTTCTTTTGCCTGTTGAAGGTTGAAGTGGCCTGTGTTTGTGCCTGACATCTCCATCCTTTCATCCAAGTGTTGCAGAGGTAAGTTTAGTATCCTCTCCTTTTCATCACACTCGAGCCAAAGGCTCAAGTGAGCTATTGCAATCACGCTTCATCTGACACTTGTCATGCATTATATTGTCCATCGTATGTCATGCATAAACTTTTTACATTTTCATCTTCTTGAAAATACCATGAATAATTTTCACCGAACTTGGCTCAAACCATGCTTTAAACCATAGACAATTTATATGGAGCATCGAGTGTCATATAGCTTAATTTGTAACAAAATACTGTAAAACATGACATATTCACAGCACAATGTTTTCACAAATTGGAACTGATAGCGTTTTTTGTGGCATGAAATTTTCGCTAATTGCCAGTGGCGTTTAATTCATATAAAAAATTAATGTTTGTGAAAGTAAGATGCACGTGAACATTCCTCATTTTACAGTAGACCATGTGACACTTGGCGCTCCATACAAATTCTCCATAGTTTAAAGCATGATTTCAATTGCACCACCTTTGTGAATTCGAGCCAATATGTCTGACAACACAAGAAAGCCTTTTGAAGTTAAGGTCCATATCATTAACAGTTATCACAGTTAACTTTTCTCCCAGTACATAGCAGATATCATATTTATGCTAATATTTCAACGATATTGAAAGAGGAATTTCTTGCATGGGTAACAGTAAGTTTTTCATGTCCTTTGCCAGGCCTTGCTCAATAGAGAGAACATGCTAGCTTTGCAGTATTCTCTTGATGTGATACCGAGACTAGGAGTCTACTATTGAAAGCCCAAATGATCGGACCATCTGTGGATCACATCTTTTTCTACTGTGTAGATGACTGTCAACCCTACATCAAACTGCATGGCATGCAAGACACTCTCACTCACTCTCCGTCACCATGCCCTGAATGTAGCTGGGAAAGCATCTGCCAGAGTGTGCCTTCTAAGCAGACTATTCGGCCATGACTGGGGAGCCGATTTTACCACTTTCCGCTCCACCACTCTTGCCGTTGTGTACGCTTCAGCTGAATACTGTGTCTCTGCCTGGGGGCATAGGTGCCATACTAAGAAAGTGGACGCCCAACTCAACTCTGCTCTCTCCACCATCACAGGCTGCCTGAAATTAACCCCTACCCAACAGCTCCCTGTGCTAGTAGGCATTCCACCTTATCACCATAGAAGAGAAGATGCTAGAAGACAGAGAGCACTGAAGGCTGCCACGAAGAATACCACCCCTTCCATAGCAAGATGCATGCTGTCTTCCTTAGACAGAGTCTTAAAAAGCAAGGAACCTTTTATTAGCTCATAATTTCATCAACACATTGTATGTCGTAAACACAAAACACTCACTCAATGATATTCCATTTTCAAACTTGAAATGGTTGACAACAGAAACATGTTTCCCTGAAAACAATACTATTGACCTGGATATTTGGTGTATAACTTATTGATCAGAACTTGGACTGGTAAATTGAATTCTGGTACAAAAACTGGTGATGTAGATGTTACTGCCAACAGCCATGTGGTGATCTGAGAAGTATTGCAGAACAAAGAATTATTTTTCAAAGGGATAATGACTGACACTGTTTGTGACATTAGTGAATTTGTAGAGAATAAAATAGTTTGTCTATATGGAGGATTTTAGCGAAGATTCTCATTTTGCTAAATTACACATACTATCACCCGTATATATACATGCAAATATTTGCTAGGTTTACATGCAACATGCAGTGAAATTATCATGTGTATGGAGTCTGTATTGTTTTTTGTCTTTTGTTTTGTTTTGTGTTTTGCCTGGGCATGACGTACCTTTTTGGATATATGGAAATTCTGAGAATGTGCACTAGTGTAAAAGGCCTGTAATTCTTTGTGCTTTGATGAAAAAAAAAAAATGCAGGGGTATTATTTTTAGCAGTGACTTATATTGTAAAAAATTGACAGGTGTGCTTGTGCAAATGCCATAGATTATGTCAGACACCTGTTCAGTGGCAGGTTCAGAAGGAAGGGGGGGGGGGGGCGTAGGGGGAGTGTAGGAGCACATACTAATCCGCTCGCTGCAAAGTTGGATCCACCGGTTCGACAATCTAGATTGTGGTGCCACTTCAGATGGCCAGCGCGTTACGTGGTATCGTTATTGAAGAAAACATTATTTCATTAAGTTACAAGGCGTCTCCTATTACTCTTGACAATGTCAAGGCTTTGATGTAGATTGCAACACAACGACAAGTTAATTAATGTATGTACTCTATGAATGTCATAGGTATTGCAGTAACATTATCATGTGTATGGAGTCTGTATTGTTTTTTTGTTTTGTTTTTTGTTTTGCCTGCGCATGACGTACCTTTTTGGATATATGGAAATTCTGAGAATGCGCACTAGTGTAAAAGTGGATATTTTTGCGCGACTAATTTTTTTGCGCCTGGCCCGGTAAGAAGAGTTTCACGTGTTTTTAATCCTGCGGAATCAAGATAGTAATTACGGGAACATATGGTAAGCAAAAATATTAGCGTGCTTTTATTTTCGCGCTAGTTTCTGATTTGGCGAAATGCGCAAAAATCTCAACATCGCGAAAATTTCCACTTTTACAGTAAATGTATGCACAGTTCTAAGAAGTATTTCATGATCATAAAAGCATACATATAAGAGCATAATACATGGTAGTTTGCTGATTTTATCAGAGTAGTTGAATAACAGGAAAGAGTTAGATTGCTCTAAGAGTGGTACTCATCTGTAGTTTGATATACATATGTATTTATAATAGAGGTGCATTGTATACTGAGAACTGAATCAAGCAAAGAAAGGTTTGATAGCCATAAGAGATACTCACATGAGTATACATGTTTTATATTAACGAGTTGTTACTGACTTAACTATGTCATGTAAAATGTATGAAGGATACCAAGAGTATGGTAGATATTGACCACCCTCATTGAACCTCAGAGATAGTTAAGTCAGTTGGTTCAGTGCGACAAGTGAGGCCTGTAATTCTTTGTGCTTTGATGAAAAAAAAATGCAGGGGTATTATTTTTAGGAGTGACTTATATTGTAAAAAATGACAGGTGTGCTTGTGCAAATGCCATAGATTATGTCAGACACCTGTACAGTGACAGGTCCAGAAGGAAGGGGGGGGGGGGGGGGGGAGTGTAGGAGCACATACTTTGTTAGTTTGAAATAGCGACTAATCAGCCCGCTGCAAAGTTGGATCCACCGGTCCGACAATCTAGATTGTGGTGCCACTTCAGATGGCCAGCGTGTTACGTGGTATCGTTATTGAAGAAAACATTATTTCATTAAGTTACAAGACGTCTCCTATTACTCTTGACAATGTCAAGGCTTTGATGTAGATTTCAACACAACGACAAGTTAATTAATGTATGTACTATATGAATGTCATAGGTATTGCGGTAAGATTATCATGTGTATGGAGTCTGTATTTTTTTTTGTTTTTTGTTTTGTTTTTTGTTTTGCCTGAGCATGACGTACCTTTTTGGATATATAATGGAAATTCTGAGAATGTGCACTAGTGTAAAAGTGGATATTTTTGCGCGACTAGTTTTTCGCGCCTGGCCCAGTAAGAAGAGTTTCACATGTTTTTAATTCCGCAAAATCAAGATAGAAATTACGAGAACATATGGCAAGCAAAGATATTAGCGTGCTTTTATTTTCGCGCTAGTTTCTGATTGCGCGAATGCGCGAAAATCTCAACACCGCGAAAATTTCCACTTTTACAGTAAGTGTATGCACAGTTCTAAGGATCATAAAAGCATACATATAAGAGCATAATACATGGTAGTTTGCTGATTTTATCAGAGTAGTTGAATAACAGGAAAGAGTCAGTTTGCTCTAAGAGTGGTACTCATTTGTAGTTTGATATACATATGTATTTATAATAGAGGTGCATTGTATACTGAGAACTGAATCAAGCAAAGAAAGGTTTGATAGCCTTAAGAGATACTCACATGTGTATACATGTTTTATATAAAATAAGGAGTTGTTACTAACTTAACTATGTCATGTAAAATGTATGAAGGATACCAAGAGTATGGTAGATATTGACCACCCTCATTGAACCTCAGAGATAGTTAAGTCAGTTGGTTCAGTGCGGCAAGTGAGGCCTGTAATTCTTTGTGCTTTGATGAAAAAAAATGCAGGGGTATTATTTTTAGCAGTGACTTATATTGTAAAAAAATGACAGGTGTGCTTGTGCAAATGCCATAGATTATGTCAGACACCTGTACAGTGACAGGTCCAGAAGGAAGGGGGGGGGGGGGGGGGGCGTAGGGGGAGTGTAGGAGCACATACTAATCCGCTCGCTGCAAAGTTGGATCCACCGGTCCGACAATCTAGATTGTGGTGCCACTTCAGATGGCCAGCGCATTACATGGTATCGTTATTTAAGAAAACATTATTTCATTAAGTTACAAGGCGTCTCCTTTTTCTCTTGACAATGTTAAGGCTTTGATGTAGATTTCAACACAACGACAAGTTAATTAATGTATGTAGTATATGATTGTCATAGGTATTCAGAATGTATTGTTATTATGTATGTGCCTTGGCTGTATGCAGTTTGTACATTTTTTTTGTGTGTGTGTGTGTGTGTGTGATAATTTGTTATAATCTTAATTTCTTCTGCATTGTCATGACGTTACCTCTGTAGAAGAAAACTTACCACGGGGTATTCACAGCAACCAGATAAGTTAAGTTTTCATATTTCTATTGAATATGACTTTATATGCTTTATGCAATACAGCTTACTCTAAATGTAGTATAACACTTAAAGGCTGCCATTGCAGAACCACATAAGCAACAGGACATGCAATTTTTGTGTCATACTTTGCAGATATGCTTTGTTTGTACCTTTCATTACAGATGTTTATTTGTCTGTGTTATATCAAGTCTATGCTATAATGCATGGTTTTTGCTTGAAGCCATTGAACCAACACAAAGTTCAGTCAGATCAACCTAAAGTGTATTTTACAATCAGTTTTATTTGCTTTTTACGACCTGCATACTCAATTATGTTCATGCCGTGATATTGTTTTTTGGCAGGTAGTAAGAGGGTGTACATACAGTTATTTTTCCTTCTTTTGTCGTACATCAGTGCTAGTCAGGACTTACATGGGGGGGGGGGGGGGAAGGAGGATGCCTTGTAGCTGCACGTACCCTGTTAGTCTGACAATAAGACCCGGCTGAGAGAGGGAGCTATTTCAATTGGTATTACTCTCTCTGGATGCTCCCCCGATGGCAAAAAGAAACAAAAAAGATAATTTTTGTCGACCAGTTCTTTGACAAAGGTTATCTAAAAAGGTACACGTACGCTTATCCCATAATAGTTGCTACGTAGTCCCCTTTTCCCATCATTAACCGCAGTTCACGATCATGATCGAGGCCTCTTTGGAGAGTGACCTGGCCAATGTATTTCACCAAAGCGACCTGGGATTCCATTCGGACTGTAATGGCTCGTACCTTGTACACCTATTTGTAATTGCCGCACCTTCACTATTATGTCCCCTCAAGCTTAAACCTTTGTTTGAGCAGATACAGGTGATGCTGTTATATTCTCATTGAAAGTTATATAATCATCTCACTGATTAATCAATAATTCTGCTGAAAGCACCCTATAATTATCACCTGCGTGTGATAGATAATGTACACGACAATAAAATGTGAATTTTCATAATTGAACATAATATTCAGTTGTCAACGACTATTATTAGTAAAATCGAGTGGAGTCATAGCTCTAAAAGAAATGACTGCTTTTGCCTCATTTTTGTGACAGCAAGTACAATACCTAATGATTATCAAATGTTGGCTACACAAAGAGGTGAACCTTTATTAACAAAATATACTCAAAACAACACGCAAATGGAACACATTGCTATACATGTACATGCATTTTGCTTTGTCTGGTGACACCAAATGAGTAGGAGTAAGAAGCAGTCTCTGATCATAATTGTAGTTCTGTGTGCAGTGAATAGATTACCTTCTGACATCGATATGCTGCACACGTCAGCTCTCACTTTACCTATGTCAACACTGGATGAGATGAAGAACAATGAAAAAAAAACCCCACCAGTATGAAGGGTTTTAAATACTTGTGGATAAAGCTGTTATGTTTTTCAAACAGTGTGTGTGTATGTGTGTGTGTGTGTGTGTGTTGCATGCACCATCCACAGCTAAACATGATTTTAATTAAAGGACAAGTTCACCTTCATAAACATAAGGATAGAGAATGCAACAATATTAGTAGAACACATCAGTGAAAGTTTGAGGAAAATTGGACAATCGATGCAAAAGTTATGAATTTTTTAAATTTTTGTGTTGGAACCGCTGGATGAGGAGACTACTACAGCTTGTGAGTCATATGCGTACAACAGTGTAAAGGAAATATAAAAGAAAATTCAACATATTTTCACTTTTTTCGCATAATAAAAGAGCAATTGACTTGCCTCTTTCTAAAGGTAGGGGGAATAATATTACCCATAACATTTATCGGTAACGAGTCAGGGGAATGTGTACTTTTTTCAAAAGACGGAATTTTATGAAATTCTCTTTATATTTTCCTTATATTGTTGTACGCATGTGACATCTAAGTTATTCATACACTGCAGTAGTCTTCTCATCCAGCGGGTACTGCACAAAAACTTCAAAAATTCATAACTTTTGAACGGATTGTCTGATTTTCCTCAAACTTTCAATGATGTGTTCTACTAATATTGCTACATTCTCTCAATCCTTATGTTTATGAAGGTGAACTTGTCCTTTAAGACCAAAAAAAAAAAGTAGACTTGCATAGAATGAAATATACTGGGTAAAGAATCTACGAATTAAGATGTTAGTAATGTTAAAGGGTTCAGTTGAGGGGACATTGGGCTTTTCATGTTTGGATTCTCATTTAGAAAAGGGAGTCAAAGGTAAGCTTTAATTTTAGCCAAGTTTTTCGACATGAATTTGACGTCGTATGAAAAAACGGCGGCACGTAAGCGATAGCGCAAAGTCTCGGCTACAACATATTGAAATCTGGCGAAAATTCACAAAAGGGTAAGTGAGCTACTACTCGATAAAGATAATCATGTCAATTTTCACATCTAGAAAAATTCCCTCCCACAGAGATATACACGTCATAGCGAAGATACAGAAAGAAGCACAGGTGACCTTTGACCCCACTTTGCACAGACAAGATGGCATCTGAGCAAAAAGTGGTTATTTTGTTAAATGATTCTTGTAACATGGTCTTGGCGTGTACAAAATATGGGAAAGATAGGACATGTATTCACCAAGATACAGGATAAAACATTTATGACCTTTGACCCTAATTTACATACCCAAGATGGTGTCCGATCAAGTAGTTGTTATTTTATGAAATAATGTACGTAACATGAACTAAACATGTGCAAAATATGGTGGTGACAGGGTATGTTTTTCTTGAGTTTTTGCAAAGAAAATTGCAGAAAGAAAGAAATATTTCAGTACATCGCAGATAAGCTTTAATTTCAACCAAGTTTTTTTTTACGTAATTCCGACATCGTATGTAACGAAGGGCATATCACGATAGCCCAAAGACTCAGCTACAACATATTTAAATCTGGGAGAAATTCACCGAAGCATAAGTTAGCTAATACACGATAAAGATAGTCATGTTAATTTCACATCTAGAAAAATTTCCTCCCATAGAGATAACACGTCATAACGAAGATAAAGAAAGAAGTATATATGACCTTTGACCCCACTTTGCACAGACAAAATGGCGTCTAAGCAAAAAGTGATTATTTTATGAAATTATTCTTGTAACATGGTCTTTGCGTGTGCAAAATATGGGAAAGATAGGACATGTATTCACCAAGATACAGGATGAAACATTTATGACCTTTGACCCTAATTTACATACCCAAGATGGTGTCCGATCAAATAGTTGTTATTCTATGAAATAATGTACGTGACATGTACTAAACATGTGCAAAATATGGGATTGATAGCCATTGTTGTTGTTCATCTATTGCACAAAAAGTAGTAGAAAGAGAGAAAAATAAAGAAAAAATTATGTTATTGTATAGAAATTTGAAGGAGAAGCATAAAAAAATCAGAAAAAGATAAAGTAAGGAAAGGGAGATTAAGATTAACTACAGGAAAAGAAGAAAAAAAGTGTTTACAAAAATTAAAAAAAGATATTGGCAGGGGTGAGCCTCGAACCCGGGACCTTAGGATTACGAGTCGGATGCGCTACCCAATGACCTATTTCATTCTCCATAGGCCCTGTGTATTAAGCAAAATGACGCTGCATCGAAGCCTCGTGCCATTTTCAACCAAGTTTTTCGACGTGATGCCGACATCGTATGAAAAAATGGAGGGCACACTTACGATAGCCCAAAGTCTCAGCTACAACATATTAAAATCTGGGAGAAATTCACCGAAGCATAAGTGAGCTAGTGCTCGAAAAAGAGAGTCATGTCAATTTTCACTGCCAGAAAAACTGCTCTCCCATAGAGATAACACGTAAACTGGTCAAATTTGTCAACATTACTTTCAATCCATTTTTACGAGGTGATGCCGTCATCCAATCAAAATGTTGTAAATATAGTAATGAAAGACCTTTTAAAAAGCTACAACATACTGAAATCTGGGTGTAAATTGGCAAAGGATAAGTTAGATACGCTCGAGTGAACTTAAAATTTGATGACGTCATTTTGAAAATTTACTTTTTTTACTTTATTAAGAAATTTGATATCTTTTAATCATTTTTCCAGCATCGCCAACCTATAAAATAACATGTCCAACTCATCAGCTTTCAGAATATGTAAAGAAACTAGGGGGTTACCGTCCATCCTGACGAGTAAAATCGGATTTAAAATTGGCGTTTTTTTGGCATCGTTGTACTGTCTATCGCCATTGACGCGCGCGCGGAATTTCAACTTTGATGGGCCCGTATGACGTCATTTAGAGTCGGATTGACTTGAAACTTGGTAGAAATATTCCTTGACATTTTAGGCATCCGATAAGTGTAAAAAAACGGGAAATTTCTATTCCATATGAGCTGTGTGTGCGAATATGTGCGCGCGCGTACGCGTCCGTCCAATTTTTTCAATTTTTCAAAAAATGCTTCAAATGGTCTGAAACGTGTGCAAAAAAAATTTGAGCTCGATTTGAGCATACAAATATTTCAACGCGCGCGTACGCGCACGTTTTAAGAGAAAATATGAATTTTGAGAATATGAGTAAAATGCGCATAACTTGAAATGTATGTGACGTAAATTTCATTGCAAAATTCTATTCCATTAATGAGATATGAATGAAAATGTGTTTTCATATAATGACGTCATAGTGACGTCACTATCGACCAAACACAATGATACAATAGATTTGTCGTCTTTGGGACATGATACATATATGGTATGAGTTTGAAGTTGATACTCTGGGTACTTTCTGAGTACGTAGATACACAACTTTTGTCCAGAAATAAAGAAAGAAGAAGAAGAAGAAGAACAAAGAATCCGTACAGATACAGAAGGTGATCCGAGAGGATACTCGGATCACCTAACTAGACTTGGAATTTGTCAACACTGACAAATTAGGTGATCCGATTTTTTTTTAATCGATGATTCGAGTGCTGATCGCAATAGGCATGACCATACAGGCTTCATCTGTGTTTAATGACATTGACCGTGTGATGTTTTAATTCTCATTTAGAAAAGAGAGTCAGGTCTGCCATCTTTGGTACCAAATTCGGTATACACTACAACGAAGATACAGAATGAAACATTTATGACCTTTGACCCTAATTTACCTACCCAAGATGGTGTTCGATCAAGTAGTTGTTATCTTATAATAATGTACGTGACATGAACTAAACATGTGCAAAATATGGGGGTAATAGGGAATATCTTTCTTGAGTTATTGCAAAGAAAGTTGCAGAAAGAAAGAAACATGAAAATACATCGAAGCTAAGCTTTAATTTTAGCGAAGTTTTTCGACGTGATTTCGATGTCGTATGAAAAAGAGTGGGCAAAGAAACGATAGCGCAGCTTTAATTTCAACCAAGTTTTTTAACATGATCCCGACATCGTATGAAACAACGAAGGGCACACTACGATAGCCTAAAGTCTCAGCTACAACATATTAAAATCTGGGAGAAATTCACCGAAAGGTAAGTGAGATAGTGCTCGATAAAGACAATCATGTCAATTTTCACATCTAGACAAATTTCCTCCCATAGAGTTAACACGTCATAACGAAGATAGAGAAAAAAGTACACATGACCTTTGACCTCACTTTGCACAGACAAGATGGCATCTGACCAAAAAGTGGTTATCTTGTGAAATGATCCTTGTAACATGGTCTTTCGTGTGCAAAATATGGGAAAGATAGGACATGTATTCACCAAGATACAGGTTGAAAAATTTATGACCTTTGACCCTAATTTACTTACCCAAGATGGTGTCTGATCAAGTAGTTGTTATTTTATGAAATAATGTACGTGACATGAACTAAACATGTGCAAAATATGGGCGTGATAGGGGCTGTTTTTCTTGAGTTATTGCAAAGAAAGTTGCAGAAAGAAAGTAACATGAAAATACATCGAAGCTAAGCTTTAATTTTTGCGAAGTTTTTCGACGTGATTTCGATGTCGCATGAAAAAGAGTGGGCAAAGAAACGATAGCGCAAAGTCTCAGCTACAACATATTAAAATCTGGGAGAAATTCACAGAAGAGTAAGTGAGCTAGTGTTCGATAAAGACCGTCATGTCAATTTTCATTTCCAGAAAAATTCCCTCCCATAGAGATAACACGTAAACTGGTTAAATTTGACAAGGTTACATTATATCTATTTTCACGAGGTGAAGACATCATCCGATTAAAACTTTGATTGAAGAAAACTTAAAGAGTATCACATTGGCTACAACATACTAAAATCTGGAAGAAATTCACCGAAGGGTAATTGAGCTAGTCGTCGATAAAGACAATCATGTCAATTTTCACATCTAGAAAAATTCCCTCCCATAGAGATAACACGTCATAATGAAGATAAAGAAAGAAGTACATATGACCTTTGACCCTACTTTGAACAGACAAGATGGCGTCTGAGCAAAAAGTGGTTATTTTGTGAAATGATTCTTGTAACATGGTCTTTACGTATGCAAAATATGGGAAAGATAAGACATGTATTCACCAAGATACAGGATGAAACATTTTTGACCTTTGACCCTAATTTACATACCCAAGAAGGTGCCCGATCAAGTAGTTGTTATTTTATAAAATAATGTACGTGACATAAACTAAACATGTGCAAAATATTGGGCTGATAGAGCTTGTTTTTCTTGAGTTATTGCAAAGAAAGTTGCAGAAAGAAAGGAATATGAAAATACATGGAAGATAAGCTTTAATTTCAACCAAGTTTTTGGGCATGATGCCGACTCCGTATGAAAAAACGAAGGGCACATTCACGATAGCCCAAAGTCTCAGCTACAACATACTAAAATATGAAAGAAATTCACCGAAGCATAAGTGAGCTAGTGCTCGATAAAGATAGTCATGTCAGTTTTCATTTCCAGAAAACCTGCACTCCCATAGAGATAACACGTAAACTGGTCAAATTTAACAATGTTACTTTTCATCCCTTTTTACGAGGTGATGCCGTCATCCAATCAAATTGTTGTTATATATATCTGAAAGACCATTTAATAAGCTACAACATATTGAAATTTGGACGAAAATCAACTAAAGAATAAGTGAAATATGCTTGAATGAACTTGAAATTTGATGACGTCATTTTGAAAATTTACTTTTTAAAATTCATTAAGAAATTTGATATCTTTTTATCATTTTTTCAGCATCGCCAACCCATGAAATGACATGTACAACTCATCAGCTTTCAGAATATGTAAAGAAAATGGGGGGTCACCGTCCATCCTGACGAGTAAAATCGGATTCAAAATTGGCGGTTTTTTTGCATTGTTGCACTGTATATCGCCATTGACGCGCGCGCGGAATTTCAACTTTAACGGGCCCGTATGACGTCATATTGAGTCGGATCGACTTGAAACTTGGTAGAAATATTCCTTGACATTTTACGCATCCGATAAGTGTGAAAAAACGGGGAATTTCTATTGCGTATGAGCTGTACGTGCGTATATGTGCGCGCGCGTACGCGTCCGTCCAATTTTTTCAATTTTTCAAAAAATGCTCCAAATGGTCTGAAACGTGTGCAAAAAAAATTTGAGCTCGATTTGAGCATACAAATATTTTAACGCGCGCGTACGCGCACGTTTTAAGAGAAAATATGAATTTTGAGAATATGAGTAAAATGCGCATAACTTGAAATGTATGTGACGTAAATTTCATTGAAAAATTCCATTCCATTAATGAGATATGAATGAAAATGTGTTTTCATATAATGACGTCATAGTGACGTCACGGTCGACTGATCACAGTGATACATAAAATTTGTCGTCTTTGGGACATGATACATATATGGTATGAGTTTGAAATTGATACTCTGAGAACTTTTTGAGTAAGTAGATACACAACTTTTGTCCAGAAATAAGAAGAACCAACAAAGAATCCGTACAAATACAGGTGATCCGAGAGGATACTCGGATCACCTAACAAAGAATCCGTACAGATACAGAAGGTGATCCGAGAGGATACTCGAATCACCTAATTAAATGTGTAATAACTTTTCTACAAATTTTGAGTGATATTGCCATCGCAATAACAAATTTCGTAAAAGAGATTTCTTAGACTTAATCTACAAAGTTTTACGATGGAGTGAGTACGTGATACATGTTTACAATGTTACGTACTGTATTCGGGGACAGCAGTGTTTTTTCGTAGTAAGTCTACTGGCAGTGCATATCGGTCTTCATCCAAACAATTCTTCACAATGTAATACAATAATGTTGTGTGTGTGTGTGTCTGTCTGTTTGTCTGTCTGGCTATGTCTGTGTCGTGTAAGATAATAGAACTTAATTTTCATAGAAATAAATATATATATATATATAAAAAACCGGATGGATTGCCGATATCCACCTTTGACAACATAACAAATCTGGTCGTCCAGTATATGGTCTATACAAGGTGTAATCATGGCATTACTATAATTCAACATATGTAATTCAATACATTCTGTACATGAACCAGAGTAAGAGCAATTACAGAAATACGTTCTAAAAGACTTTGAGGCATGAGTCCCTTATATACATGAGAAGTATATTACAGAAGCTCTCATGCATAATCAAAGGGATATCCATTCCTATTCATACAATCATAATTATCACTGACACTATTTACATAAACTACACAGACAATCTAAAACAGCTTACACGTAAACATGTTTTTAAATCATGATACCATTTTCCTTTATGAACTGAAAGAATAAAACAAAGAAATAGCTTGCTATACTCGCTACTAACTCGTAGTGTGCATATTGTAACTTTTTTCAATATACTTGTACTCTTGCTATCTGTATCCTGATGCCCATAAATCAATATTCTCAACTGAAATAAAAGATATTTAAAAACAAAACATTAGAAAAGGGAAGAAAAAAAGACAAGTGGGGAAAACACATGAAACAGAGTTGTTTCTACAAGACTGATCAACAAGGATCATGTTGACTTGGTCAGATTGATTAGATTCGAATTGAATTTGCTCTCATAGTTATAGGAGTGTTAATTCACTCTCAAAGGAATGAGCCCAACCCCGAAGCTAAATCGGAGACATATTGAAATGGAAGTCATCCTTGTGACCTTCAAAACAGAAAGGATGTCCACTCATTATTAGGGTAAGTTAATGCGGCATAGATAAGATGTTCAAAAATCATTACAACATGAGGTATACAAAAGGCGACAAAGTCACCGTATTAATGCGGTATCCACGAGCTGTGAGGTAAAACTGTCAAATTGTAATGAGAGATTGTCTCACCAGAACAATGTACACCTTTTGAACACACAATAGCCCTACATATCGACAGACGGCCTAAAGCTGCAATAGTGTTATCATATTTTTTCATGCTTATGCGGCTCTATTTAAAACTGCCTGAAACCGTCAATATGTCCTGCAACTAAATTCATCATACCAAACTTAATACATTTTTTTTTACGTCAGCGTCTATAACAATGACAACGGTGACAACCAAACCAGAAAAAAAAAATATTCGAATTAGTTTTTATTACACGAATATTTTGTCCGTGTATCATTCGATGACTTTTGTCAGGTATGACTTAGAGCGAAGACAATAAGATACATTCCGGTTATATGTGCCAGACTAATATTGTACCGAAGCTCCTTTGTACCATAATATGGTACAACGGTACATATTATGTGACCGTGTACCTCAAAACGAACATAAAGTCGCACACACTGATTTTGCGTGAGGACTGAAAATAACTGAAATGGGTCAACCTAGCCAAACTTGCCTTTTTCATATTTTCTGAAAGAGCGGGTCTTCTCTCACATTATGCTAAAATTTGGTATCATAAAACGGGCAGGAAAGTGTGTTTCTTTAAGCAGTTTATCACGAACATTTTTGGTAGAATGGTGTGATTAGGTGTGTCTTTAGAATCACTTTTTCATTTCTGAAAAACCTTGTCCACACTCTTCATTTTCAAATCTAATAACTTTTTAAAGGATAGTGCTATTGCTTTGAAAGTTAGCATTCATTATAAACAGAATGTGTTAATGAGGCATGCTTAATTTCAGTTTAATCTGATAATCCCTTCATTGTTGTTACTCTGGTGGTTTACTTCCTGTTTTTTGTCCCATTCATCGCATAGCCAGCACGGTTTGGCAAAGATTAAGCGCTTGAATAGACACTGTACTTCTGAGCCTCTTTTCTCAGTTCACACTTTTCCTGAGTTTGTGCCTTCTTTCCCATATTTAGATAGGTTAGGAGAGATCATTTGATTTGAGTCATACATCATTTTAATGCTTAAAATCTGCTCTTTCAGAATATGGTCGTAACTAAAAATTCATGTCTGGTGATTTGTTTTGAGGTGCAGGGTCACATAATACATTATCATGGTGTTATGTCCTCGTTTTTCAACGTCTCTGGCGAGTATTACAAGGTTTTTTTTTCCTTTGTTAACACAGAATTACTCTCTTCAACAGTAATTTGAATTTCTCTTTTCAGTTGAAGTCACAATATTGTACAAAATCCAAAAAAAAAAAAAAGAAAGAATCATCAAGAGTCAATACAAAATAATTCTATAATAACTTTCCGACAACTTTGGAGGAATATAGGCATCGCAATCACATATTTTGGGAAAGAAATTTCTTATACAGTCTAGTTAATCTGTATGTTTTATGACAGAATGAGTAATTGATCTACCTGCGTACGTACTGTATTCGGGGAAAGCAATGGGAATCTTAGTAAATCCATAGTGGTCGTCATCCAAACAAGTTACTATTCGTCACAATGTAATACAGTAGTAAAGAACGTTGTCATTTATGTGTGTATGTGTATGTGTGTGTGTGTGTGTGTGTGTGTGTGTGTGTGTGTGTGTCAGCATGACAAATCTGGTTGTGCATGGGCCCACATAGGGTATTATCATCTCATTATTACTATTCAACGTATAAAACTCAAAATATTCTGTACATCAACCAATGTAAGAGCATGCAATTACATGTTCATGAGAGACCACGTACAGTAGAACTATATTCCAGATGTTCACATGCACAATTAAAGCGATATCCATTCCTATTCATACAATTATTATTTCACTGTGAACTACACTAAGATTTAAAACAAGATACTTTTAATTAATGACATGTATAGAGGGCATAATACCATTTTTCCAATATGAGCTGAAAGAATTAAAAAAAAAAAATACACCGCTTGCTATACATGCTACTCACTCAGAGAGTGCGTATTGTTGTTGTTTTTTTCAGTATATCATACTTGTACTCTTGCTAACTGTATCTTGCGATAAGAAGCCTGTTAATCATTATTTTGGACTCAAATACAAATTGTTTGCAAACACAATATAATGAAGAAGAAAACAAGACAAGTGGAGACAACGCATGAAATAGATGTTTCTTCAAGACTGACCAACAAGGTTTGTCATTCAACCATGATGATATCTCAACAAGGTACAATCACGTGTCAGCAGTGTCTCCAGCTCGTAGTCTCTGCTTGTTTATCAACTTTCAGCGGTACATAGGCGTACGTCTCCATTTAATTAGTAGATCTCTCACATTTCTGCTGTTAATGTTTCAGCTCGCTGCGGCTCACTGAATCCTAATGTGGGGTTGTTAAATACGTAGGCTCCTTATTAGATTTTGTTTTTATGCAATCCCATAGCATGGACACTATTGTCCTTCCTCGCTTTGTATTCGAATTTCAAATCTTGGCTCAATGTATTTTTTTTTCGGGACCTCTTTTCGCCATGGTCGCATTTTCTATAGCCCCCCTCCCCCCTCATTCGGTCTTGGTGTATCATTCTCCAAAGACAGACCATGGGGCTACTCAAATAGTAGCTCCATGGACAGATCACGGCAGACCATTCGGTGGAAGAATGCACGCTTCATTGCCTGGAAGGTGTACGGATTGCCCTCTGAGTCCTTTGAGTCCCCTCTTTTTATGATGTTAAGCCTTAGTTTGTTCCCCTCTCCTGCATTGATTTCTTTATCTTGCTTGTTCCCTTCTTCCTCTTGCACGTGTCCTTTCTTGTCCTGGTCCTCTCAAGAAACCAACTCCTCGAAGAGTAACATAATAGTTATTAATAGTACCTAATAGTACCATGCTTCCTTAGTTGTTTGTCTCAAATTCGTCCGGAGCAGCTGGGAAGTTTTCTTGCCCAAAACCTTGTTCTGTTTCTTGACTGCTCTCGTCTTCTGAGCTGCTGTCATCACTGGGTGTCTATTAGAGAGTGAGAGGAGAATTTAATAGAAAGACAATTTTCCAAGCTAGTAGAGGATTGGGTGATGTTTGTCTGATCCAAATGAGTGACCACCCAGTTCAAAATCTTCCAAACGTAGGCTAAAAACGAATTTCCGTTTTTTTACATAATAACAAAGCTATAAAATCATATATTGCTAATGGTCCAGTAAAACTTTAATATCTCTATTTCAGTTTCGTCATAAGCCGCACAATTTTGATATATGGTAGAGAAACGATCAGTCTTCAATGTAAGGCAAAAAAAAAAAAAATGACGATCAACCCAAGGGTTATATTTTTGGTCCATTGAAGAAAGTTGTAATCAGTGACATTATAAGGTTTTAGTCTGGGCCGTTACATAAATGTATTACAACGCGCGGTTAGCGAACCCTTAGGGTGCGTCCACACCGTCGGAGCACGGTACGAGCAACGGGCCGGTTTGTTTGTTTGTTTGTTTGTTTGTTTGTTTGTTTGTTTTGTTTGTGTTTTTTTGTATTTTTTTGTGTTCTTTTTTGCTATGGTGCCCCAAAAGGAACCATGTCTTGTTCAGTTAAAAAAAAAAAAAGAAATCCGCAACAAAATCATCCAAAACGTCATTCCTATGACTAAATCATGAACAACAAAACAAACAGTAGAAGATCAATTCTGTAACAAAATTGTTGGCGGGGAAGTGATATTGTAACAGAACAAGACATAGTTCCTTTTTGGCACACCATTGCAGAAACCCGGCCCGTTACCCTTACCGTGCTCGGTGTAAACGGGCCTTCATCCTTGTCATTGGTGTTCATTCAATAGAAAGTATTGCGGCAACATCCGAACAAGTTTATCGCCAGAGCACTTAGGTACTGCATTTTACTCGAATATGCGATGTTGCATAATTGTCGCTCGAAACAATTCATCCTTGACGACGTATGCCGCCTACAAATTCTAATATTAAAGTTAGTATCCTCGTTTGCGGGAATCTGACAACACCCCATACATTAGATGACTAACTTCATCTTCACCATGTCCAGGCAGTAACGTACGCCGCAAGCTCGCGAAGGATGGATTGTTTGCGCGACGACATGTAAGGCGCGTTGGTATCAATGCTTCCCGACAGCCTGCCATGCCTACGTCTTACCCGAAAACAGAGATGAGTGGTTAAAAACAAATCATCAAGCATTAGGCCTGCTTTTGAGACATTTATCACACCCAAACCCCTAATGTGGAATATTCTTCTTTCACTTCATATCAAATTACTTATTATGTTGAAATTGAAAACATTTCTTTAAGTTCAGTTGGATTTTGATTGTTTTGTTTTTGTTTTGTTTTTTTGTTGATGTTGTTGTTGTTTTTTGTCGCTAAAATTACCGACATTACCTCGGAATTAAACATCTTTGTATCAATATGTGATACTACTAAAAGACCCTATCGTATAAGATCAAAGTGTAAATCACATTGCTGATGTCCTTTAACTTGATTCTACATTCTTCGCAGCAGATTAATTCTACCTCCCTCTTGTTTCTCCTCACTGTTCACCATTACGTACTGTTGAATAAGATTGAACTGGATTAAGATAAGACGTCATACTCTTGAGAGAATTTCCCATAGTAAATCTCTTCGCTGTTCTTCTTGTGACTTTTTCTCTGCTTCCATCCAGATGTCCCACTAAGGTAATGCTAGGCCATCAATAACTACACTTCATGGATATAACATATATGAATATTAATAATCTCATTATTGAGAGAACAAAAGTATGAGAAAAAAGTAAAAAGCTAATAACAAAATAGTTACCTGTATGCCGAATTGATTATCTCTCAGAAAAGATCTTAATGGCTCGTCATTGGTGGTGATGCACTCCACCTGTAACATGATGAAGATAATCAAAGGACAC